>NW_010305434.1:0-657 GCF_000700745.2 Antrostomus carolinensis | reverse complement strand
CAATCGTGCACAAACCTCAGGTTTTCTCTGTCTCGCTGGAAATCAGTCTCAGGGAAGCAGACCTGTCGCAAAACGGACTTCTCTTAACTTTTAAACTGCAGCGCTGAAGTAAATGCGGAGATCGTTCTGTATGTGCAGTCTCTATCCTTCAGCAACAGCCTGCCCCCCTCCTCCGCCGCCTCCTCCCCGGAATCCCAAGCTAAAAGCTCTCCAGTCGTAACCGCTGGAAATGGGAAATGGAAATGCCCCGGGCACCCTTACCTTCCACTCCGAAAGCTGTCAGGCTATTTCTCTAAAGCACTAGCACCACAGGCACACGTCCCAACAACAGTGATGGAGAGATTCCCCTTCTGTCGGAAGCACCGTTTCCCATTCTCCCCGGCTCAGGTTCGAGATTTAAAAAAGCAGCAGACGATAAAAACGCAGCGAGAAAACCCCCGCACGCCAAACACACACCCCACCGAGGAAAAAAAGCAGCTTTGGCTCCGGATCCACCAAATCCAACCACATGAAGGGAAAGAAAAGAAGAAGAAGAAAAAAACCAAAACAACCAACAAAACCTCAAACCAGCGAGTCTGCAGGGGAAAAAAATGGAAGTGGCTGAGCAAGCGAAGGTTTTTTTTGGTTGGCTTTTTTATACTTGAAACAAAGTCTCAG
>NW_010305433.1:0-6248 GCF_000700745.2 Antrostomus carolinensis | reverse complement strand
CCCTTCCAACCCCACCATTCTGGGATTCTGCAATATACTCTAATAGCCAAAAGACAGGTTGTTTTGTAAGTTTTCAGAATATATGTTTTTTCCTTTATATGGATTTTCTTTTTCTAAATATATTTATGCTGCTAGAGGTGCAAGGTGTGTGATCAATCAGCAGGGCTCACACTTCATGGGTCCCCATGTTTTCCTGTGTCCCCATGTCTTCCCATGTTCTACACTGTCTTCCTGCGTCTGCCCTACGAGACTCCCTGATCACCCTGCAGCTGCTTTTGAAGGACCTGCAAAAGATACCTGAGAAAAATAAGTCTATCATCAGTAGGCCTGGTTTTGCTCTCAAGGGATGTCTCCTTCCACTGGGAAGTTCTCAGCATTGTCAATTGAGAAAAGGATTAAGAGTTTGGCTCTGTTAATGCCACAATGTCTACTTTGAGGTTAAATTTGCACAATAAACAATGGCCTAAAGACTTATGAATCTTTTCAGAATAGTCCTAGCCAAGACATAATGTAATCTGTATGTTTCATTGAAGTGACATATTAATTATTGATTATGCTTAATGAATATGCTAATGTGCAGGATTCAGGAGGTTTCTGCTGCCCTGCTGTGCTCTCTAGGCCCTCATACATTTTTGAAGAGGTGTCTGTAGGAGACAGCGTCTGGGCTTACGCCAAGGCACCGTAATGAAGACCACATACAGAGTTCAAGGGCTGGTGCTTGTCCTTCAGGAATAACATCAGAAACTTGTTTTGTCTGACAGATGTTCTTGAAATTTTAAATTAGATTATTCGCTTATTTTTTTTTCCCCTGTGTAAATGGGGTAAGTTATTAATGTTTTTCCATTCAGCCGGGGGAATACAATAAGCTTTGACCTCATTTTCCATTTCAAATAGGAGGGAGAAAAAGGAGTGGACAGAAGTTCAGGCCAATGGTCTAGTCAATAATATTTTGAAACTGAAGCGCTCCTTCTGTATGCATTTGCAATGAGATTACAAAAGCTGTTAAGCCTTTCTATCTTCTTGCTCTTTTAATACTCAGGTGAAATAACCAACACGTGGAAACAAAAAGTTTCTCCTGACAAGACCTTGACTGTGGTTTTGAATCCAGCTTCAAGCAAAGGCTGATGTTGAAATTGCTTCGCTCTATAAAGAACCCTGGGGTGCTCTGTAGCATCTCTGGGGACCTCAGCAGACACAGTCATAAACCTTTGTGGTTGAAACCTTTTATATAATAACATGTATTAAAGCAGTGACAATTAATGTAATGACATAGATGAAAATGGGAATAGTCTAGTGTGGCAGGCTTGAAAAAAAAAAGTGCTACTGTAAGATTTTACAAACGCGAGACAGAAGTGTATCTTGAGATCATATTACTGTGGGCACTCCATCAACATTTAAAGTGTCAACCTTGAAACGATCAGATTGCAAAGAAAAAAAAACCAACCCCTTTTAATTTTTTTTTGGATACTGAATAATTGCAGTGATTGTTATTTTCCTGTTGTTTTTCAAGAGTTAGCAGGGTCTCTCCAGTAAATCGTAAATGAAATGACGCTACAGCTGCAAGCCAAGGCCCCATGAGAACTCCAATAGTTCATAAGGAGAAGTACCACTAAAGACTTGGCCCCTAACTGAGTATAAGCATAATCTATGTATTAATGAGTGAGTAAAGAGGTCTTATAAAAAGGCAACGATACTGAGTCACTTTGACAATAAGTTTTTAGTATTTATAATTCCATTTCCAAATTCTTTAGAGAGTTTGGGAAAAGTCCTTTCTTCGGTAGCAATTAATTCAGGGAAGTGTGAAGTTCATCTGTGAGGAATTAGGATGGGGCCATCAGTTTTCTGGGTGAATTAAGGGTGTAGATTCAGGGCTAGTGAAATCCTGATGTGTTGATATGTGAAATTTCCAACAGTAAGAAGAGCTGGAAGCTGTAGCCCTGGAACCAGGCTGTTGCATCCTTCCTCCCAGTGCATTTGGAGAGAACCTGCTGGCTGTGGGACAACGTCTTGCTGATGTACAGCAGGTCCATCCATCGTGGAGCTCCAGAATTCAGGTACTCTTGAATTACATATTCATCCTATATCTGTCTCATTTCATTTTTCTCTGAGGAAAAGGAAGGATTTATAGACAGGTTCTCCCTGGTCCTGTTTCTAGGGTGCCTGATCCATGTTAGAAGCTTGGGCCTAACTCACTGATGCTTACAGAAAGGTCTTGTGTTGAGTGAGCTTAAAGAACAGGTGATAGAATTTTAATACATCTTTATGTATCAGGTTTGTGTGCTACAAGTTTTAATTTAAGTGTAAACTAAAGTATTAATGTGTAGTATAAATTTGAAGAGAGATTTTCCCCCAAAGTCTGGAAACGTAGCTGACAACAACAGTTAGAGCTCTTTATAGTTTGGAAAAAGGGAAGTTACATTGTTATAAACAAAAAGGCTTCAGATAATCCAAAGATCACTTTTTTTTTCCATAAGAGGAGGAGATAAGATTCCTCTTCCAGTCAGGGGAAAACATTTCTCATCAATCCATCAGTTGTGCAAAAAGAGTGATGAGATTAATCAGTTTAAACTGGCCTAAGATTTCCTAAACCAGCAGAATAAATCATTGTGCAACAGTAGGTTCACCTCTTACCTTCAGATCTAGCAAAAAAATCTTAATCTTTTATGATCCCCAAGCACAGTCTCAGGGCACGTGAAAGCACTGCTTCTGATCATCTCTTCAGACTGATCTACCATATATAATACACCTGACATGGTATTATTCCAGTACGGATATCTTTGAAGGGAAAGTATTTTTGCTTGGGATCTTGTGTAAAGAGGATCTTCATGAATGGTTTTGTAGAGGATGCTGAACATCTTGCATCTTTGCTGACTGCATATATTCTTCCAAAAGAGCCTGCGGATTTGTTCTTAATGATTTTAATTGAAAAAAAGGAAAGTTCCTACTTCTGGAACTGGATGCCTTAAAAAAAAAGGCTTTTCAGAAAAGTTGGGGTAAAATGCTGATTGTTAATATCGACGCTAATCACAGAGGCATTGACTCAGTCTTCACTAGTGGGTGAAGTAGAAGTAGCACTCTCTACTCTCAGGATATTTTCTTTTCTTTTGTGTTTTTTTTTTTTTTTTTTTTTTTTTTTTTTTTTCCCTCCCCAAAATTTAAAGTGGGAGATGTAAAAGGAATTGCCAGAAACTGGTAGTCTGAGTAGAGGGAATACAAAAGGTGCCACACTGAACTTGAAAGGCTTCTGCCTTAAAGGTAAACAGGAATAAACTCTACATTTCTGTGGTTGCCCTTGGGGGTCAAATCAGTAAGTACTCTGTTTTCCTCGCTTGAGGTTTACACTTTCCTTAGGAATGTGATTTTGCTTTCCAAAAGCCTTAATTTTTCTTCCTTGGGAAAACAAATTTCATCATCAACCCATAAATAATCACAGGAAAAAATAATAGCAGCCTAATTTACATCTAACCTTTCTTTTTAATGATTAATGGATACTATTTATGTAAACTGTTTCGACATTCCAGCGTGAAATGAAATTTAAATTGCAAATTTTCCAGTGGTGTATTTTAACTGGTGACCCTTTCCCCAATCACAAATTAAAAAAAACCCAACCCAACCCAATTACATTTGTAATAAAGATGCTAATGCATTTCTTGGGTTTAGGGTACGTAAAGTTCTTGCCGCCAGCAACTTTATTTTTCCCTGTCTATGAGCCAATAAAAATGTATTTTCCAAAGTGCTCCAAGATATGTGCATTTAGAAAGGTAGCTCATGAGTAATGCTCAGCCCATCCACTTTGCAGCAGCATTCATGGTCAAGTAAGCCTGTTGCCCGTTGAAGGCTACGTCATCTGCCATTCTCCACAGTCAAGAGCAGCCCGCTGAAGGAACGTCATTTTTTCAACCCACGTGAAGCATTGAACCTTTGCACTCTCCAAAGGGCTCTTCAGCAGCCCTGATGACTCAGTCTTCCAAGGTTGGTGCTGAAGATGCTCCTCTCTACCTTCCTGTTGAGGTCTAAGTGATGCACTTCTCTTGGATTGCCCTTCATCCAGGAGTGGCAAAGAGCACAGCTCCTGGCTGACACATGTCGCAGGTCCCTGGAGACTGGCTTTGACTAACAAACAGCTCACTTCAAGTTATTTGTGTTCCACAGAGCTTTTGATTTAGGGTCGTGGAGGCACTTTGGTTGCAGCTGAAGCATTCCTATTAAACAGTGGTCTTTTTCTTTTGCTTCTAATTGCACTCAGAACCCTCTTTGGGGTTTTAAACGAGGAGTTATTTTTGTAACTCGTTGCTTCATTTCAGCTCTCACGGAGGATACAGAAGTGGTGGAGAGGAGGGAGTTGGAGTGTTTTCCCCCGTCTCATCATATTTAGGACCTTATTTAGCTGTGACTTTCAAAGGGCAATGCAGATCTACCAGGCCTTCTTTGAAAAGGCTGGTGGGCACCGCGAGATGTACAGACCCACTGAGATGCAATTAAAGCAGAGGCACAGCAAGGTCCAATGAACTTGTCACATCAGTTTGGGGATCTTGAATGGAACGAGGAGAAACAGGGACTTTCAAAGTGCGTGTGTAGGAAAAATGACAGCAGAACAGGGTGCACTTTGCTGCTTCAGGGTTGCTGGTCTTGTGAAGGGAACATGGGCAGAGCTATTCAGCTGGATGTGTTTTTCATCCCCAAGACAGCAAACTAGACAGAACCATAGAAAAACTACTTGAGAAGTCCTTTTATTTTTTTTTTGCTTTTTTTTTTCTTTCTTTCTTTTTTTTTTTTTTGTGAAGACTTTTTGGGGGTGAGAGGTTTTTTTTCTATTTTTGTAGCGATGCGTTGTCAGAAAACTGCAGGACCAAATGCTGTCTTCATTTCTGTCTGTACATCTACAGAGGGAAGTAAAAAGGTGATAAGGAGGAAAAAATAGAAAAATAATCAGAAAGGCAGAGTTTTGGGACTTTGTGATGCTGCTCATTGACAAGAGACAGAGCAAAGTCCTGCTCGTGCAGTGTTTGCTGTGCCACCAGTGGTAAGAAAATATATTTTTTTCTTTTAAAATATATTTTTGAGGCTTTGAGCAACCTGGTCTAGTGGAAGGTGTCCCTGCTGATGGCAGGGGGGCTGGAACTGGATGAGCTTTAAGGTCCCTTCCAATCCAAGCCATTCTATGATTCTATGATTCTCATCGACTGAGGAAACTCAGTCTGCTAAACCTTAAATGTAGAACCCCTGGGTGTCATTGGAAGAGTTGGTTTGCAGGACAAAAGAGGACTTTAATAGGAGGTATATAAACCTTTATAGTAATACTTTGGAAAATTGTGACAGAGATGAACCCAAGGAATTTCAAGCTGTAATTTTGGCCTTGGCTTCTAGGAGCACCCATTTGTTCATGACTCCTCTCCTGGGAGAGGGAACACCACTGTGTGGTGGGAATCCACAAGATGTGGACCTGTGGCTAGACTGATCAGGCCAATAATTGAACAAGTGTAACCACCTTGCTTTAACTTGGATGAAACTCAGTGTAACCAATGGCTCGTAAGATGCCTCAAATACTGTAGATGACTCTTTGGAGTGCTGTGTATGGCACATGATCTGGTGGATGCTCAGGCCAGCAGTTACCAACAAGTTGAGTGCACCCCAAAAGACAAACTTGGTGCTGTGTGTGTACGATGCAGAGTCACTGCAATGACTGAGCAACCCTTGTGTTCCAGAAACTCCAAGTCCGGGCTTGGGGACCCAGACTCTAAATCCATGGTGATGGTTTTGGTGTATCACATTAACATCTGCATTTGCAGTGTCTTAAGTCCACGGAAGCCCATGGTTGGTGCTTCTGCTGGATCATTGGCAGGTACATTATATGCACTTAACTGCTTTTGCAACTGTGCTTAGTGCTTATTAAATTCAAGAGGCCTGAAATCCCACCACTCACTGTGATCACTTCTATCGTGTTGGGTTTATGGTTGGACTTGATGATCTTAGAGGTCTTTTCCAACCACTACGACTCTGTGATTCTGTGATCTGTGACATGATTTAGTCGGTTACCCGGACAATTTGTTAGCACACAAAGCTGTCTTTGTGTTGCCACCAGTCTTGAGCTCCATCATTCTGTGTGTTTGAGAGTTTCCTGCTATTGTTCCCACCGGCGAAAACCCACCTGACCTTCCTTCTTTACTTAACGTCTCTATGTGAAGACTAACTTAGTCTGACTTAAAGAAAGTTCAAGAAGGCCAAATGCAAGGTCCTACACCTGGGTT
>NW_010305432.1:405-709 GCF_000700745.2 Antrostomus carolinensis | reverse complement strand
TCGCTCTGCCTGCTGAAACACGGATGAAATGGTGCTAATGGTGCAGACGTCCTCTGGAAAGGCCTCTGAGGCAGATGAAAAGCCCTACTTAAGAGCGAGGCCATTATTATTAATAACTCGGAGCGAAGCTGTAAATTCAGCCGACACAGCTATTATGGGAAATGAACCTGCTCCAGTGCTGGATCCAAGGCTGCCCGGACACGGGACGGGGATGGGGACAGGAGAGCAGGACTGGACAGCTGCTGGCTGGGTCGTGACCACAACCTTTGGGGCAGTGTGGCTGGGGGGGGGCAAGCCCCTTTGG
>NW_010305432.1:0-321 GCF_000700745.2 Antrostomus carolinensis | reverse complement strand
CCAGCAGGGATGGAGGTGGCTGAGGTTTGCACCAAGGCTGAGGCCTGGCTGAAGCTCAGGACAGGGGTGACACAGGCTGTGAGGAGCGTGGCAGGGGCTGGCGCCGGGGCTGGGTGCAGGGAGAGGGGCTGTGGTGCTGCAGCTGGCACGGGGCTGGGCTGGGCAGGACCCGCTGTCACCGTCCTGGCACCGGCTGCCTGTGCCCATCTGGGGAGCGTCCATGGGAATATTAGACCTTGGCAAAGGTTACATTAAAATAAAAATAACCCGGTGCCATTCGTCACCCGGCGCCTGCAGCCAGGTCAGCAAAAGGCAGAGATC
>NW_010305431.1:0-15102 GCF_000700745.2 Antrostomus carolinensis | reverse complement strand
TGGGTCACCTCAGCCGGGCCGGGCGGCTTTCGGCTGGGCAGCGCTGTCAGGTGCTCTCTGGTTTTCAGACAGAAATGAGTTTATTTTCCCACTTCGTTTAGTGATTCCACATCTCTTTTAGATAATGCTGCTGCAAGGCAGCAAATTGCTTTTATGGCATTTTTACATCATTTTGTAGCGTTGCGAAGTGCTGCTTTGAAGTGTATTTAGATTCTATTCACTGAATAGAAATAATTTTATAACACATTAAATTCCATAAAAAGATGGGGAGAAAAAACCCTAAAATTTCAGAGATGTCCATCTGAAGTTAGTGTGGCTTTGGCAGAGTCATTGTCATCAAGTTAAAAAAATGAGAGTCTGAGTGCCGCAGGCAGCATGCAAATAGGCTCCCTGATTTAAAATCCTATTTTAATTGTCCATAACTTTTCCAAACCAGTGGGATTTTGTGATTTTTTCTTACGTACCTAAGGCACTGATAGTGTAGTGAACAAAGGTGAAGATGTCGCCATCTCCTACTTCGTTTACTTCAGTTTAGAAAAGTCATCAGCTAGGTTTGCTTCATCTTGTGTTTACAGGCCATTTATATTAAAACACCAGGTTTTACTCCAGAGCAGTCGAGAAATCCCATGTTCTGTTCCTCCAACACTGCTGGAGATAAAATAATATAAGTGAAAGGATGGTAGCATTTTAAACTACCACCATGTTTTCCACAGCAAATATGTTTCAATGCTTTAAAGGGTAATTGCTTTGAAAAATTCCAGCTGAGACAGCTCAACCATATTTAAGAATGCATTTACAGAGTCATACATTGGTCTGCTCATGTTATTTAAAAAAACCCAAGTTATTTCCTTGAGAAGCTGCCTAAAATTTATCAGAGACTTTGTTGAGATCAGAACTGTGTCTTTGGCCAGGCACGTGAAAATGCATCTAAATTTGGAAAACTTCTTAGCATTTGAAAAATCATGCACATAGTTAATAAACAGTTATTAGTTCAGCAAGTTGTGAGTCTGAGATTCCATGGATACTGCATATTCTTTTTGTCAGCTTTCTTTGCAGTTGCTCATTTTGGCTTTTGGGATCATTATGGTGCCCAGGAAAGAGGTAATTTCAAAAGATGAATTGGCAATTTTTTTTTTTTAATTATCCCAAAGTCAATTTTGAAATCAGTACTTCACAGTGAACACTCTGCGTGTATTAAAATAATAATACTCGATGGTGCATTTTGTTGTCAAAAAGTGTTTTTTCACTTCTGTATGTGATCTAACAGTAACATGGTCACACCCTGATTACACTTGTGGTTTTACACTTATTTTGCTGTTGTTGAATTACATGACCAAGATATTTGTTATGATAATGTAAAAACCATCTATTCTGCTTGTACAAATGAGTCTTTGTTTTCTCTGTATCTAGATTTGTTTCTGTTCTCTCCAGTATCCTGAAATAACGCTGAGAAAGTTGAACGGCAGTATTTTCCATCTCTCTTTGTTTTATCAGAGTACTTGCAACACTTGTACCTGACTGTAGTGGGTAAATGTCATTCTCTCTAAGAGGAGTGTGGAGATGAGAAGGGCACAACTCTAGAAAGCAAGGAGAAAATCAGAAATCCCAGAAAATCTGGAATGCTATCTGAGACGTTTTTGGGCTGCATTCAGGAGCAGGAGCATTATGCTCCAGTGGGATGGGTGGAGGCCATCATGTATTCATAAGATAGAAATGTGAGGGGAAAGCTGCAGCAGATATGGACTTGATTAACAGTGTGTGTTCTAATGTTAGAGAGGCAAGGTTTGTGGCAAGAGCAGGTGGAAATAGGTAATGTTTCCTAATATGTTTTCTCCTCTCAGCTAAAATGAATGTGCAGCAGAATTATTCCCCTGAATTCCAGCCCTCCATTCTGCCCTTCTCCAAAACCTTTTTGTTTTCTAATGGAAAGAAGAGACTCATGCCTCACCCACAACTGTGTGTTTCACAGCAGTTGCATGACTCAAGATGTAACACATACAATTACAAATCATTCTCTTCATTTTCTTATCATGGAAGAGTAGATCACTGGGTAGATATGCTGTCATCGGACACCCCCAGATCATGGGCGTGGAGGGAGGTGGTGGGGCAATGGGTGTGAGAACTTTATTAACCTCCACAGTCCTTGTGGATTGCATTTCATTGTAATGTAAATTTATGTAAAGCAGCAGATAATTTAGAGTTAAAGCAGAACATCTGTTTTTGAAATGGAACAAATAGATATGTTTCTAGTGTCAGGAAACAAGCGATTCATTGTCAAAAAAGTAATGTTTTACCATGTATGCACTCCCTTCAGTTTCATTGACATCACTTTATACACTGATAATGACATTACTTTAGAGACTGACCTTTATTTTCTTTACAGGGTAAATGTGAGACTGTGCTGATTAGGATCTTACCTGCCCAGGGTAATGCAGAATCAGCCGGTAGTCCTCAGCATTATGAATGAAAGGCCGCAAATATGTAAAATATTGCCAAGCCACTGTGCCACTGACCACAGTAAAAAAAAAAAAAAAAAAAAAGGAAAATAAATATTAATCAGTGTATTAATTAGATCTTTTTTTCATAGCAAAACACATGAAATACAATTTAAAGGTTTGTTTGTTTTGTCATTATCTAAACAAAACAACTTTCAGAATATGGAAGAATTAAAGTTTTGATCATAAAGGGCAAAGGCAAGCTACAAAATAGCATTAAAAAAAATCAGTTTAAGGCAAGTGATATGTAAAGGATGGAGCATCCTCTTTTCAGGTAGTACTCTGCAGACACTGTGAAAATCTTTGGCGCAATGACTGGATGATCCTCTGGGGTACACCAGATAATTTCTTTCACTAAGACACTGTTTTTTCCAGAAACCTTAAAGAGGTTGTAATTAGTGTGAGTGAATCACAGCACCACACCAGGTGTGATGTCAGGGCATTCTGGAAAAATTTGTATCTCTGGCATCTTCCTAGATGATAAGGCCAAGAGAAGAAAGTATAGGGATAAGCAAGAAGCAACTATAGGTCTTATGTTCTTCCAATAAGAATTAATACTGTTTAAGGTTGGAGGGGGGTTTATATTCCTTTGTGATTGTGCAATGCTGTGGAAGACCTGTAAACTATAAAACTTTCCATGAGAAAGATGGAAAGCTGTCGTTTGAGAGCTTATATGGAAGAAATTAACAAAACCAGCTTTTGAAAATTCACAGAAAACTGAATTTAAGTACAACTGCATTGAATACAGAAGCTGGTTAACAAGCAGATCACATATAGTTCTTTAAAATTAGAACAAATGAAGAAGCTAAAACTCAGCATGCTAAAGAGCAGCTATATGGCCAGATCAATTTCTTTCTGCTCATCTGTCCTTCCATCCTTTTGATGGTGTTTTTCAGTGACTAAGAACTGAGAATATAATTCTTTCTCCATTACTATTTATAGGAAAGCTTGATTGCATTGGTTCTGACAGTGGAAAACCAAAAGCAAAACAAAAACTCAACCTGGATGAAAAGAGGTTCGAAGTCTACCTGAAAATGTCAGCAGTGAAACTAGCAAATTCACACTTTTAACTGCAGGAAATCGGGACAGAATTACTTCTGAAAAGTTTATGATCAACACTTAGTTGCTAGCCTTCTGCCCGCTGCAATGATTTGGAGATGGATTTCCACTTTTGTTTCTCTATGTATGGTGGGGCCTCAGGTTTGTCAATGGCTTCCATTTCTACATATTGAATATGTTCAGGCAGCAATTTTCGTGTCCAGGCTTTACACTGTTAAAATTTCAAAGGCCTTAATTCACAAACCAGAGATGCCCGAGGGAGCCTTTTTCCCTGGCTTCAGTGAGTTTTCCAGGTCTCACATATAAACACCGCTCTGTGTACATCCTTATTTCTTGTGACCGTTTATACATAGCAGATATATATCCCTTTCTGTTCTTCGAAAACATCGGTTCAAGTCACCCCACTTCTTCACTGTGAAACAAGTTGCAGCTGAAGTAGGAAAACCTTGACTACCAGATCTTGTTTATTAGCTTTATTAATCTTATAAAATTGTCTCCACCCCTAAAAGGAAACCTGTAAATGTTGTGAAATGGAATACTGAAATATCATCTAACTTATTCAGAATGCTACTTGTTATTAACTACAAAATTGTAACCTGAGGGTCTTAATTTTAAAATGTCAGCATTTATTATTAATATTATTTCTTTAGCTTTACAAGATAGGCTTTTAGCTATTACTCAGAGCAACGTGTACAAACGTTAGCTTAATGAGAAGCATCATTTTAAACTAGACATTTTATTTTATTAATGCTGTGTGTTAGATTTCACATATATGACAAACTAAGCATGAAATGAGCAAGGTTTTGAAGCTTCTTGCTGCAGTGAATATAAAAGGCATTTGAAGACAAAAGAAGATGGAATTACCTGTATCCATTAATAGAAATAAATTAATTGTGTATTTTGCCAATTTCAAGCTATTCAGCCCTTTCCCTGCTCACTTATTTCTTCTGTGATCTATTTCTCTATGCACTTTTTTTCCCCCTGATTGTTAAAATGTTGTAAGCATGGTTTACACAGGTAGAATGTTCATTTGAAGTTTCTTCCATCCCAAGGTCAACCTGTGTTAACTCATGTGACACCCGGGTCTGAAGGTGGCCCTCTGATCATACCAGTGTTAAACTTTCTCCTTTACTTGCTACATGTTGACTGGTTGGTTACATTGACTTTAATATTCAAATTTACCCCATTGCCTGGAGGCCCGTGGAAAGTCTTTGAAACACTTCACAGTCTTATTTTGACACACAATAGTAGTTGAAAACAAGTTCATAATTTTACTTTGAGATTTTTTTCTGTTATTCAGAGTTCAAAATAAACCTGTATCACACACATCCCCTCCACACCCCCCATAATTTTCACAGCGTTTTACAGAAAGCTGTATGGAAATAACTGTCAGCATTTTTTGCTTGTCAGAAAATATCCCCCAAATGTGATTATGTATTTACTCATCTTTCCATCTCGGTGGGTAGTTTTCAAGTCCAAATGCTAGGTTACATCTTTTTGCACATGCATTTGATTTTCTGTAGCTGCATGTCAATATTGGGCTGCAAAGTTCTCTGCTGTTTGTAGAAAATATGTCTGTCACTTAGAGCATATGTATAGTGTACAGCATTTGGCCAGTCGCAGTGTGTGTATAGGGTGAGGGACAGTATGAGGAAGGTAGCTCTATAAACTACCTGTATTTTCTTCTCTAATGTGAAGAAGTGAGAAATAGAGGTTTTGCACAATCACTTGTTTCCCATCAGTGTAAGCAGTGTCTGCAAGGAACTGAAGGAAATCTTCAGAAATTGTTGTCAGACCTATTTTTTTCTACAGCAGAAGGTCTTGATAGTTTCTTCAGAATAGGTTTTAGATATATGGTCCTTATGGCTCGTGAGGAGCCAAAGTAGGAAGCAGAACTTCCGTCAAGTCCTTGAACTAAATGTGGAAGCATATGGGAAAAACTGGTGAAGTTTCATCTTCTTGCCTCACCTCGAAGAGAGATGTGTATGAAATTAACAGATGGAATTTGGGTACACAGACAGTCCTTGCCAGTAGGTCCCAGTGAGCCAGACCAAGTGATGTCCTAGCAGTGCAAGTTAAGTCTACAGAAATGGTACACATAATACAAAAATTTGAGGCTAAGCATTTTGTCATACTATGACAGCTTTGTCCTGTCTTTGCCACCTCAGAACATTATGTTAGATTTGTGCAAGATACAGGACAGTTGTTAAGCAAAAAAATATTAATCAGTTTCTACCCTGCCACAATCTTGTATGGTGCATGCTAAAATAAAAGCTACTTGATAGAGCTTAACACACTGCAGTGATGGTTTCAGCTCATGCTTGATGGTTTACACTGCTACTGATAAATAAGTATAAGGTTGCTACGGAAGGTTTTTATTTCACTTGAGTCTATTAAAAATTGCCTCCATAAATCTGTAGATTATCTGAAGGGTAGTACAGACCCTGCTTGGGTAATATGCAGCAGACCTCTGAATACTACTATTAAGGATTTTGAGACCTTGACCTTTCTATCTTCTCTTCTACAGCTCTCCGTGGCCTATAGTTGGTGCTGTGAGCCAAGTAAGAGTCAACAGAGACTCCTTCCACTGTGCAAAGAAATGACATCACCCCACCTGTGGCCAGTTGCATCGCTTTTACTCAAGACTAGCATCTCACATGATTCACAAGAGCATAAGACAATGAATGATTTATTTAGATAGATGTAGTAAGCTACCAATGCTTTCCAGATGATGTTGACAATATAGTTTGCCATAAAATACAAGTAGAATATGAGCTCTATTTGAGTTTAATAGAATCAATAATACGTAGAAAAGGAACTTGACAATGGCAATGTGCTTCCTTTGGTAGGGTTTTTTTTTTTATATTTTAGTAGGAGGAACTGAATTCTCACTTCCTCTTCCATTTAATAACTCAAGTTTCTGCACTGCCCAGTTGGAATGTACAGTTTGTATTATTTTTAGAATGTGGTTATAAATAATATTTTAAATACTGTAATATTTTTCTCATATGATAGTTTGAGTATCCAATTGTCAAACATTTGTATTCTTGCCTGTTGACACAATCATCTGCTAACCACAACAGAGCTCTCTAGGAGAATAAGGTAAAGCAAGCTTTGACCCAACAATAGTAGTTAAAATCACTACACAGCTTAAGTATTCTGGCCAGAATCTTATGCTTTACTAGTCTTTTATGTTCTTGGGGATGAGGATTCCTATGTACTAGTTATGTCAGTGGCAATTATAAGAGTTTCTTGCAGGACACATTAAGGCAGGATGTGGCTTTGGTTTTGGGGTAAAAATTTTTGCAGAAAATATTTCAAATAATGTAGTTTGCCTTTGAGAAAACTGTTCCTTCTGCTCTAAAAATATAAGCATGAAAGATCTTTTGGCTGATAATGTTTTTCTGAAAGTAAGCAGATTATTTTCTCAAATAGACTTAACAAATAACTTCAAGCTTTTCACCAATTTTGTCTGTAACTCTATGGAAAAGAGGTATATTCAGGTTTATGGCTGTATGTCAGCAAAGCAATTAAGGAAGTGCTCATCTCATACCCGTGTTCAGTCCACCATGTTCAGTGTTTATACTCTGTGCTTTGAAATTTCTGTTTCTGCTCCCTTTTTGCTTCAGTAACACTATTCTCATCTTCCAGATTATCTCTGAACATAGTTCAAATTGTTTGTATATTCTTCACATTTCACTCTTCGGTATTATTTTTGCTAGTTTTCAAATGAAAACCCTTTGGACCAGCATTTGAATTATCTCCAGGTGACAGAGACCTTTCTAAGTCCTGGTAGCAGAGTAGAAAGTATGTGTACTACATTGTCCCTGGATTTCAAAAAACCTTCTGAAGAGGCATTTTAGAAGTTTCAGTTGTGAAGAAAAAAATTGTGAAGGCTCTTGTAAATTTTAATAAATGGACAAAGGAGAGATGAGAGCTGATGAGTCTATAATGAGAGGTGGTGTGGAATGTGGAGGGTCCACAGAGGGACCTGAAAGTGAAGATCAGGAGCTTGTGTTTGGTATAAGTGGGAAGCCAATGCCAGCTGAGGAATGCAGAGGCTAAGTGATACAATAAAAGCAGGGGGCCTAGAAAATAATCTTCATAGCAAGAAAGAGTATATGAGAAGGGAAAGACCACATCTGGAGACCAAGGATAAGGATATGAAAGAGCCTTGCTTCAAGCTTTGAGGTATGGAAAGAGAGCACCTATTTTTGTGCTGCAAAGAAATCATCAGCAATCTCTAGACACAGCTGATCTGGGAGGTTCTGGATGTATGTCTGAGTCAAAGATGACGCCCAGTTTACAACATGGAAGGAAAGCACATGGAAGCAAATATTTTCTTAAATCTCTTCACTGGCTCAACTTGAGCTTGAGTTGACAGCTGCATAAAGAGAAAAGTTGAAAATCATACATTGAAGGTTAACCTGGAACACAGAAATGTGCATTCCAAGTAAATTCAGCAACTGGCATACACTGATTTTTGAAGCAGTCAGTATTGTCACGTCCATAGTATGTACTTGATTTGTTACTTGTGAAGGCTGTGAAAAGCAGACTCTGCACTTTGCTCTGCTGGTAGAGAGTTGTAACATTAATAGGACTTTCAGAGCCCAGTGCAGCATCTTTAATAATAATTTTTTTCTGTCTTCTTTCTTTCTTTTCCTATGCAAGAAGAATTCCTTGCCTTATGAAACAGACTTACAAAAGGAACATCTCATTTATGTGAACATACTCCAGGAAAAAGTATTTTAAATGTTTAAACTCTGTGAATATGTTCTTGTCTCATAAAGGTAAGATAGTCTTGCTTGACAACACTGTATACCACTTTTCCTCTATAAGGGTCATATGAAAAAAAAAGTGTAATCCTCTTCAAGTAAAAATGAAAATTTCCATCTTTTTTATGGACTTCTTTTCCTCTAGTAACTCTGAGTCTCACATTCTCCAATGTATCTGTCTCAAACATTTCTTGAGGGTAAGGAAGCCTTTTAAAGCACAGAAGACTGGTAATAAAGCAGTAGAGAGTGAGGTGAAGGAGCTAAATGGGGGTTTGGGAGACCTGAGTTGGTTTTCTTAGTCTGACACTAGACATTTGTAACTAGGGTGCTAAAGGCATTTAAAGCCACCTAAAAATGTCAAAAGAGCTAAATGTCACTCAGATTTAAAAAAAAAATTGTCTCCCATTAGCCATGTGACTGTGCCTAAACTCTTGGAAATCTGTACCTTAACTGCCTATTAATCAAATCCTTATGGGTGAATAATTGAGAGACAACACTTCTTTACGTCTCAGATGTGTTCTGAACATATCTGCATTGGACTGTGACCTTCTCACAAACTCTGGCCAGGTAAGCACCTCAGAGAGCTAGATAGGTGATTTAACCACAACACAGAAACTCTAACACAGATCCTGAAAATACTGAGCAAAACACAGGATGTAAGTGAAACTACTGTAGTACATAAGAAGAAAGACACAGATATTTAGCCTGCTCAACGGCATTTTTCTTTATAGAAACAACGTTTTTGCCAGGTTAATATTATTTCTAGAAACAGAGGCCAAAACAAACACTCTTCTTGGACTATCTGATGAAAATCTATCTTCAGTAGAATAAACTCAGCTGGGTTTTGATCAATCAGTGTTTGAAACATTTCCAGTTTGACTGTTAATGTGTTTTTTTGCCAAAATCTTAGGCTTTAAATTTATTTTAGAACTACATTGTTGTGGAAAAGTCTTTGTAATTGATCCTAGCCTATTTTTAGGATTACCAAAATAAGGTCTTGCGTCTTGATGGTGGGCAAATAGCCATACTGAAAAAGGATCCATAAACATCTCACAGCTTGGAGCAAAGATCAATGTAAACAGTTTACAAAGGGTATTTGAGAGACCACCAGACACTGGAGCATTATTGAGAAGAACTTTGTGAGTTACTGTGCAGAATTTTGCACTAGGAACCAAGGAAGCTAATTTGCTTTTCTCTTATACAGCAAGAGGGTAGTTCCTCTCCCAAAAGAGAAAAATGAGTTCTTCTTATTGATAGAAAGGCAGTGATATAAACTAATATGTGATCTTTGCTGCAAGATGTTTTATAATAGGTTGGAAAACACACTGCACACCTGATTCACATCTGAGGCAAAGCTCTTTCACATGGGGTAAATGAGGATCAAGTCTACAGTATTTAGTAGCTTAAACAGTCTTAATTTAGTTGTCTTTCCAATAATAACTCCCCCTTTTTTAAAAATTGTAAGCTTGCATATGGAAATGCACAGGTCTGAATTGTCAGCTGCTGCAGTACTTCTTTGCAGAAACCATTCATGGCAATGCCCTTTCTTTGTCTCTGTCAAAACTCTTTCCTGTATATGAAAAACCTGTTTTCTTGGCTGAACAAAGATAAAGAACTGGAAACCAACAAATGCTCCGTGGTATCACTCCTGTGCTGTTTCTCCTTGAAACGAGAAATTCTAATGAATTAAAAGAAAGGAAAAAAGTGACCATAGCAATTATTATAACTGGAAGTTTCTTTTAATTTTCACGCTGTAGGCAAAAGGCACCAAGATGCGTTCTCACCTTTCTTGTTAGTCTGCAGCCTGACTTTTTTGACAGTCCATGGCTATAAGTTGTGCGTGTAAAAATTATCTGGGATCTAACTGTCTTCTTTTTTGTTCTCTTTGGCAGCCTCAGGACTGAATGTTGATATTTTTCAGCATTAGAGAACAGACAACACTCAAGATGTTGTCATTTTGAATTCCAGGTTCAAGCCCTCATTTTTAACAGTGATTGCACACTTGTCTAAAACAAAGTAGAAACATTATCAGACTCACACCTGATGCGTCTCTAGTCTGGAGTGCTCACCGGAAGATTTCACAGCTAACACTTCCCTTGGTTAGATTTCATGTCTTCCTTGTTGGGCAGTGCTTGACATAGTCATTGTTTCTGACTGGTAGACATAAATTGATAAGAAGGAATGCTGCCAAAAGTTTTTCAAAACATTAAATGTATTATTTCAAACACAGTTGCTTTTGTTTGTTTGTTTGTTTTTAAAGTTTCAAGAAGACTAATCTTAACAGAGTCCAGCAACTAAAGTAAAATATAAACAGGACCATCTTGTCCTACTTCCATATCGACAAGTCTTCGTTCAGAAGTTTTGGAAGTGAATGTTAGATCTCTCAGTCTGTTCTTTTTAACAACACAAATCAAAAGTCTCTGCACATACACTGTGTACTAAGCCAAATATTTTTTTGTTTTGAAAAACATTGGTTTGTGATTTGGAGACTTTTGAAGATAAAGAATCCAGTCTTGCACCCAGCTAGCTCCAGATTTTCTGGGGTTTTGAGTGTTTTTTTCTGCTTTGGTTTTCCACATGAAATCCTGACACCATTTATAGCTCTGGGTTCTTTACCATTGACTTTAGTAGATCCAGGACCTTTTCCTCATTTTTCACTCGTATTAGCTTTTAAAAATATTTTTTTAATCACCATCTCTTTTCCCTCAGGGCACTTTGATGTTATGAGATTAGTTGGTACATTTCAGTCCAACCTACACCATACTTACATATGTTTACTTTTGAAGGGGCCACAGAGTTTTGATAGGTGGTAACCTGCCAGTGATTTATTTTATACCAACTATTTAACACAAAGCATATACAAAACCAAAGCTTTTATTAAGGCTAGAAAATTAAACTTTAGTGACTTAGGAAATGCCAGAATTAAGACTGCTTATGTAAATTAATTTCTGTCACATTCTTTGCATACAGTATGTGGCTTTTTATATGGCCTCTATGCTTTTTTCCGTAGACCACTGCCAGAGGCAAACACCTACCAGAGTATGTGTCAATCCAAACAGCTGAAAATTGGCAAAGGTGTAAAAAACTCAAACCAGATCTTATAATGGGAAAATCTGAGACAGTTTTACTAGTCAGTGATAGTTTCTGCTACTCCTGTAATGAAAAAGAGACAACAGGTTAGATCTGAGGTTGTCTTCTAGCCATTAGAAACAATATATGGAAGGAAATACAGAGGTTAATATGGAACAGATAGGTATCTCTTGCACTAGATTACATTTATTTCAAAACATTATTTATCCTGCTCCACAGTTCATGGTAGCCCAAACATATATTAGTGTGATATACCTCAAGTACATCTTCTTCTCTTAGTAGCAGACCTTCTGTATGGAGGCTTGAGAAAACAACAGGGTCTTCCAAAACTTAACTGTAAAATTGCTCAAGAGAAATCTTTTCTCATCACTTGCATGCTGTTCCTACTACCATGATATAGGGACCTTGTAGAACAAGACAGAATCCTTATTAAGGTGGTTTGATCAGGAGAATTTCTGGGCAGCCTGGTAATCTGTATTTGACTATAAGCCTTCAAAGTAGAATGCACAAATCTCTGTCCAAGAGATTCTCTCTACCCAAGTATGAATACACTGGTAAGGATTCTGGGCTATGCTACTAGTGCTCACATGTGGCATTACTGAAGGGATGCAACCAGCAATTAGGAGAACAGAAGGTGACCCAAAGATTGTTACTTCAGGAGGCTGAGAGTTGTAGTACTGAACTAATGCTGATCAACTAGTGTAGCCAAGACTGAGATGTTTTTATCATTGTGTCATCCAGCTATGAATGCATCTCTTTGGAAACACCATTCTGCTGGAATGTTTTCTGTCAGAAGTTGCTGGTTCATTGACAGTGAAACATTTAGTGAAAGTTTATCTCAGCAAGCCTTGTAATGGAATACAGATAACTTTTGATAGTTCTCTGCTAGGCAGGTCAGCTGCCAGTTTTCCATTCAGTCAGATCTACCCCTATATGCTGGCCTCTTCCTTGCCTCAGGGATCCAGGGAATACAAGGACCTCCTGGGATTTAGGGCTCCACTGCTCTAGAAGAAATTGCTGCATTTTGGAAATGCTGTGGATCTTTGTTTCCCAAATTAGGTTGTTACCGGAATGTCTATTTCCGAGGAAATGTTTTAACAGTTTTCATTCTAAATTGGGACAAAATAAGATTTCAAAGTTGTGATATTTCTCATAAAATGTAAATTCTGAGCTGTGACCAATTGTAAACATGAGCTACTTCTGAGTGTTCATAGTATGCTCCGGTTGTAAAATCCTAGAATAGGCAGAGTCTGAGAGACTGAGAGCTTATCCACAGGGCAGATACAGCTCACTTGGAGGAAGCAGTTGCAACACAGAGCACATCTGCAGAGCTGTGTGCAGTCCTGTGAGTCAGCGTGGGGCAAATTAGCACACCAATATGCTGCAGCACCCTGTTGTGTGGAGAAACTACGCCGACTTGCAGGAACAGTGAAATGCTATCAGTAACTTTTCAAACTATGGTGTGTGCGTTCTCCTGCTCAGCTATAGTGCAGTTAAGAACTACATTGTGAAAAGGATCTAGTTTTCTCTCAGCAGCTGTAGAAAAAACATTTGTGTTTCATGTCTTTGTACTATTTTAACCATAGAGGTATAACTTACAAAGACGAAACTTGTACTATCGGCCTAATTTGATGCGCTTTTTAATCAACTTATACAAAAACTATATTATGTGATTCCCTGAAATTCTTTTTATAATCAGGTAATTCCAAAACTTACTTAGAATAGAGGATTTCTCTTTTGTTTTTAGCTACACTGCAGAATTGTTGCTTCTGTGCAGGTGGGGGTTGGCAATGTGTCATCTGAGATCTATGGCATTGATCTTCTCACACAGAATAACTCTTCTGTTTTCCAACTCTGAGTAGCCATATGCCAAGGTAACTTGACTTCTGCTTGTGTGCGACTTAGCAACAGTAATGTATATCCTTTGAACTATGTTATTTCCCTTTTTTCTTGCTTGCATGAAAACTTAGCATCTCTGCTAAGCATCTCTGCTTAGCATCTCTCTGGGGCTATTGTTTTATTATTGGCATTATTCAGTGGGTTTTCTGCATCTTCTCTGTTTGGACAGTTGTGAGTTTACATTTCTTTCCCCATACCAATTAGATGCTAAACTGTTACCTGTAAAGGGATGACAGTCTATACATCTAAGGGAGGTTGGCTATCTCATAAGATTTGATGTCAGTTCTTTATGGAGGACATAGCAGAGAGAAGTACTACTTCAGTGACATGGCTCTCTGTTTATCTAGTTGTTCAACCTTCTGAGATATAGTTACAGGCAAAATAATCATCATGGATATAACTGTATGCCATTTTGCATGACATAAAATAATTAAAGGAAAGAAGGATTAAAAGTTTGAGGTCTATCCACTCTGTATCAGCAACTGTAGGCGGTGGCTCTTTTAGGAGAAACTTGTCAATCCCTAAGCATATACTATTAATCAGCTCATCTATCTTATGATTAGGAATCCTTTTGCAGTGTACAGAATAAATTGCTTGAAAATCAGTCAAGAAATAAAGACTGATGGTTAATTAAATTAATTAACAATTAATTTTAATTAACATGAAAAATAAGTTTTAAACAGGAAACTTAGCAGTTCTGAAAATACTGAAAACACCTTGAAATTTAAATTTTATTATGCTTTGAAAACCAGTGAAGGATACATGGCATTGACTAAAATTACAGTGTTTCAAATGCTGGCTGAGAGTGAGTTAGATATGTTGTAGAGGGATTTGTTTCTCATTTTTTTTTCTTTCTTTCTTGGCTAATGATCATGCAAAAATCCCAACAGCTTTAATGGAAAACTTCAAAACTATTCCCATGCTTTTCATCTGGTTCATAATGATTTCTTTATCTTTGGAAACCAACATTTACTAAAAATGATGGTAATATGTGGCATTTTAGCCTGAAAAATAAAGACTTGTAAAAATAAATAATTGAAAACAAACAGACAAAAATATTTATATTGTTCTGGTTTGGGTTTTTATTAAAGAAAAATGCGTATCTTGAAAGGTATGCACTGTAAGCAGTCCTGCTGGATGCAATAGCATTTCAGATTGCTAAGCTAAGCACGTCTGTGAAGCCTGTAGGACCAAACTATTGCGGTACTTGGCTTTTGTAAAAGATTGTAAAAAGCGGGAAAACAAAATGCTGTTTCGATGGCACCCAGCGTGCAATTATTTTTTTTTTTTTTTCAAAATTGCTCTATGGTTTAAGTAGGAATTTAAGAAAAATTAATCATATTGAGCAATCATGTTTTGATGTTTTTTGTTTTCCATATTACAAAATATTGTCCAACTTCAAACATGCTTAATGCGGGCTGTCCGGACTTCTGCAAAATACCGGCTCATGTAGCGAGCAGAGGAAAAGGAACATTTTACAGCATCCAGCTGCCCCAGCTGGTTAGAAACAAGGAATCAAGCAGAAAAAAAAAGTGCCGCTCAGGTTTTAACAAAACAAATGGCCTTTAAGGAAGCGGTGCCTCCGGGGTATCCTCAGGAGAGGACCCGGGCCCTGCCTGGAGGAGTCCCACCCTCAGGGCCCGGTACCAGGGTTTGGGCCTCGCTGTACGGCCTGGAGAGACACCAAACCACCGGCCACGGGGAGAAAAATCGGAGAGGAAAGGCGGGGGAGTGCGAGGGAAGCGATTTCCTCGCTCGGAATAGGGACAGGGACTGAGAAGGTC
>NW_010305430.1:0-9458 GCF_000700745.2 Antrostomus carolinensis | reverse complement strand
CTTTTAATGCTACAGATTGAGACAATATTCAAAACAACAAAAAGTACAAGAAAAGAAATCCAAGAAATGTGAGCAGCCTTCTCTATATTGCACACTGCTTAGCAGAACTCTTGCCAAAACCAGACATCAAGAATTTATAAGATATATTTAGCCTGATCAGTCAAACTCAATCTTTTATTTCCTTCAGGTACTGAAAAAGGCTCAAGACTTCTGTTTTTCTGCTTTCTAAAAGGAAGTGTTCAAAAAAGATTAATAGATCTTAGAACTTTGAAGTCATTTAACCCAAGATAAGGGACAGCATGGGTCACTTGAAGCAACATATGCTCTTCTAAACTAATTTACCACTATGTCTCAAATCTGGAAAAACTATTTCTTTCTCTGAAAGTGGTTTGTTATTCATGATTCCTTGGCCACTCTGTTGATACCATCAATTGTTGTGAGGGCTCCTGTTCAATAAGGGCAGAATTGAGGTCACTCAGCCATCTCCAGCTGTCAGATACAGACTATTTTTGGTGTTTTTACAGGACTTGGCCAGATTTAAGTCTCAAACTCATGGAAATATCTTTCCATTTTCCAGCTCTTTTAAAGACATGTAGCCTCCTGTATTTTAATGCTGTATCACACCAGTAACAACCTTTAAAGGCAGTAGCAGAAATTTTTATAAGGCAGTAGTTTCTCTGTATAGAATAAAATCTGAACTTACAGCAACATTGAGTATTAATAACAAATGCAAAGTGAAACCTAACTTATGTCACCATTTCAGAGGCTGACAAAACAGCAAGTTCAACAGAAGTAGCCTAATTTTCTTTAATCTCCTAGTTTCAGAGAGCACAAGACATATGTTTTTAATTGTCCTTCCCACAGAATCCACACCCCTTTAAACTAGTTTTATTCTCACCACTAAAGTAATGAAAGCAAGCAAAAAGAAAAAAAAAGAAAATAGATGCTTACTTTAGATAAGAGATTATTCAGTTCATGAGGATGCAGTTTCACTACTTCCCCAAGTTGCTGTGCAGCTGCTTTTCTTGTTACTGGTGTTGTACCGGTGTCCAGCAAAATAAAGAGACGATCAAGCCTAAATGTGATTGACAAAAACCGAAAATGATATGCTATTCATAGTTCAGCTGCCCATTTCTATTAATATTCCTCCACATTTTTCAGTTTATCTAATGCAAGCAGAAGAAATGTTTGCCTGAATACTGTCAACTGAAAGAGTGACAAATATACTCGTTTCCTAATAGTAAGCATAGTTGTTCTAAAAGCACATTTAATTTGGTAAGCAAAAAAAATTATAAACTGTTTGAAACATTAGTTTAAAAAATGTGCAGTTACAAGAAAAAATTAAATTGTTCCCTTATTTATTCCGCAATAGAACATTTTCAATCTTGAAAAATAAATACTGTTAAGTCATATACTTCATCAAATTCTGTCTGATAGAGAAAGCAAAGGGCTCAACTGCTCATATTGTGCGCTATCATTTATTTTGAAGACACAGCCTGTGATGTGCAATATCAAACTCTACTTTCACAGGATACCACAAATTTTTACTTTTCACATATCTTCCTCCTAACTACCTGGAAAATGTAAGACTAAACCTCTTGTTGTATTTACAGCTTTGAAATAATCCAATACCTCTGACCTTCCCATGAAATACAGGAATTTAACCAGCAGATCTGTTTTAACAGTAACTCTATTTAATGAAAGAGATAAATAATCTATTTTCAGGATATCTAGCTTATTTCTTATTTAGAGTTACTGAATGAGAAAGTCAACATATCAAAAAAGCACATAAGAATAGAGACTAACTAGATAATCAAATTAATGATGGAAGTAACAAATGTTCATTATTCCCTCCACTGTAAGTAGGACAGTTGGAACTCCCTTTACAGGGTGCCCAGTTTATCCATTAGTTATTGGGCAGTATGAGGTTATTACTGAATGTCAGTCTAGAATCTGTCTACATACTGCAATTATAATTGTCCCTCTAGCCTTAATCGTAAAAATACTCCTCCAAATACTGCAACAATATGAAGCTGGAATTTACACAGCAGTGAAGCTCATCTAGATCTGGTTAGTGAAATAAGGCTACAGGTATCCCATACAACTCCCCTTCCTCGTAACACATATCCTAGGTTTGAGCAAATACAGGAAAAGGACAAATACTTTGCCCGTTAGTCTGTTGCTACTAATTACATTTCACCAAAATTGCCTTTAACATTAGCTAGAACAACTTAAAAAAAGCCTGCTTTCCAAAGTCACTGGCTTTTGTATTTTCTTTGACATGCTTAAACCACATTTACTCTTGAGACTATCTTATGTGTCAGAACACATTAGAAACAGCAGTGCTACAGAGCCAAGGCAGCAATGTCTGCAGAAATATAGTTCCAAAACCCAAGTACTCCAACAACTGGAGATACTAGATTATATATCCATTAGATAAAAACAGTTTCTAACTACAAGTATTTCAAATAATTCTGATATTTTGCCAGCTTTGAAATAATTCTCTTCCCACTACTAAAACAGGTGAGCTAACTTCATTTTCTGTACATAAAACTGGAGTTTCAACTGCTATGATTTAGTAGTTAGTAAACAGTTTTAAAGTTACATAAAAATGAAAACCCAAACACATCTGAACTAGTAGTTTTGTGTGATTAGACAGTCAAGGAGGAAAGCAAAGGCTTTACAGATCCAACTTTTACAAATCACAGATAGTGGACCAGTCAGGAGGAACATACCAGATACTTATTTACCAGTATTTTTTCCTTAGTACATTTGACAATAACAACCCAATCTGATTTGCAGCACTTGGTATTACTCAGTACAAAATATACTAGTTAGCAGAACAACCACAGCTTGCTCAAACTTGCTTGTTCTTTCACTCTTAAAACTCATCCTTTCAGTCTTCACCTCTCCCTGACATTTCAGTGTTCCATACTCAAGAAGTCTGCCATCCAGCACCACCCACTCCTTTAACTACCAAAGTAACTTTTTTCATCATCAAAATCAACTGGAATGTGCAACTTTGACCACTTCCTCAGCTGGAGCTCTTCATGTGGAGGAAACCATAATGCCAGCCTACCCTCAAAAAACCTCAAGTTTAATTGCAATCTTAGTTACAATACTAGATATTCACTCCCCAAACCCACAACTTTTCAAAACTGTATTACCTAAAAAATAGAGTTAATTGTTTGGTTTTAACCTGCAGTATGCTTGGTTTGCAATTTGTGATGTCAAGTTTTAATATGCTTAATACAAACACAAAATAAATAAATAAATAAACCTTTCTATTGTCTCATATCACTATAGGAAGGTTTCAACATTCAACCCCAACAAAATAAATGGAAACAGGATTAGCAAATGCAGATAACTATGTCTGACTAACAGTACTCCTGGGCATGCTAATCATTCTTCCCTTCCCTCCTCTAGACTTCCCTGATGTACAATTCCCAAGCAGTTAATATTTTGGAGGTATTAAGATACTTATATTGAGTTTTAGTGTTGCTGCAGCACAGCAGGTAGCATTGAGAAGGTTGCCACTGATGAGCAGCACTAAGTTGGGTTTTTTTGTTTTATTTTATTAAACTCTTGATTCTTAGATTCATTAAGAATTAAAAAAATATAAATGAATTAATTTTGAGAACCTGCAGTTTGGAAAAAAAATTCCTAAGTTCTCACAAGGTTTTCACTCTCAGAGCTAACTAAGTCTCTCTAAATTAGTTCTTTAAACCAGGTAGCATGGTTATTCCATGTTCTAGACACTGCTTCCAATCAGTTTTGCATATTCAGCATTAAACTAGGTTAAACATGACTGTACCCAGGCACACTAGGCAAATGTAACAAATGACCTGTTCTGTTCTTCACGCTAATCTTCAGTTCTTTGCTGCCTAAAGGTATGTCTCCAGAGTGCTGATCTCCATTTGAAGGGACAGTTATAATATTTAAAGTGAACCTTATGGCCTTCCTGTGGAAACTGGATGATGTTGATTTGAAAGCTCTTCAGCTAGAGAGGCATTAGAAAGCTAGCAGTGGGACAGTTAATAACCAGGTCAAGATACCGATGTTATCAACAGTACCTGCAAAATGTTTACAAAAGAAGACATAAGCAGCTGAATTGTATAAAGATCCTGATCATCCCAGTGTAATCATTCTGACTGGACTGGGTCCTGACAGGACTTCAGATGGGGAAAGTTCCAATTTGTTGATTTCAATGAGTTTAGGCTTGAAAAGGACAGTGGAACAATCGCTGCTGCCAACAAACTGATCTGTTTGGGCTCTACATCTCTGTGTGTTCCAGGAAGTTTAACTTTCCAGGGAGCAGTCTCTGACAATAAAGGCCAACTGGTACAGAACAGCTCATAACTACCCTAGCATATCCTGCCACCCATTAAAATTGTGCGACTGTACAAAAAAAACCCTTAGTGGCACAGTCCCTGGAACACTCTAATGTCAAACTCTGCCTAGAGCTCTTTGGAAAACTGCTAGTTGGCACCCATCAGGAGGCAAGGGAATACTCTTAGGAGTTCACAGTATAAGTCGTATTTCAACACTCAGGAGCTTCCTCCCAGGCACTATTTCTTAGTACAGAAATAGCCCAGAAATCTAGAAAACATCACTAAATTAAAATTTAGACTTGACAGGAGTTGACACTCACTGTGAAATCCAGCCTAAGTTCTGATGCTGATGCCTTAGCTTTTCTTGTTGACCAGATAACCCTTTGTTCAGGGTGGTGTTTCATCATCTGGCCAAATCCTAGCTTGGTCAACTTCACAGCTCAAAAAAAAAAAAAAAAAAATCAAGCCTCTACTAAAGCACATATAGACTTTTAAATCATCAAGTAAACAACTTTGCTTGCTATACAATCAGCAAGCAAAAAAACTGAACAGAATTCAGAACAAAAGAAGTGTGATGATATATGTAAAGAATGGATTGTGATTTTACTTTTCATAGGTGGGAGACTGTGTAGTAAATAGCTATGAAGGTAAGGCTGTGGACAACAGAAAAATCTTGTTTCCTACAGAGCAGAGGAAAGGACACCTGAAATGAAACAAGAGCTCCATCACCACACTGGTCCCAGTATTATATACTGCATACAGAAGCCAATTGAATACTAAAATCAGTACAATTAATTCCATATGGAACATATATTTCATATAATATATGAACCACAGTATTAGGCTGTACAAGTTTCATTTGTAAACTATTACATATGTATTTACATTCAACAATGCAGCCCAAATACATATGACCAATTACATTGCAAAAACTGAGAAAGAATAGGAAATTAAAACAGCTGTAAAGACATATTAACAAAGTGTATCAACCAGCAATATATGGAATGCCTTGGTGACAATTCCAGTTCTAGCTGCTAGGGCAGGTTAGTATTCTTATCAGCACGCAATCTTGAGTTTCAACTTTCATTTCAGTCTGTTAGGTGTCTGAGAAATTTCAGAGGTCTATCTCATTTGGGCAGTAGTGCACGTGCTACTGCCACTTCCCCCCTGCCCACAACTGCGTGAGCACCCCCACAAACACCAACAGGGAAGGCAGTCCACTGTCCTGGTCTTCAAGTTAATCTCCATCAACAACAAAAGAGCTACAGTATTTTTCCCCTCTTTTGAGTCAGAATTCCTGTGATCACATTGCTTAGAGTGTCTACCTATTCTGATAATACAAGCATATGTCCTTCAGTAGTAGTGAAAACATACTTCTTGTTCAGTTCAACTCTTGCTTCTCATGCAACAGCAGTCACAAAGTAACAAGCTAGAATCTGAAGTCTTTCTTTAGAAAGTTTGTGAGAAATCCAAAAGAACATTTTTAAAAGGTACACAGGACCCATAAAAGAGATTCTGGATAATTTTGATATCTTGTAAGAACTTCAGTCTCCCATTGATGCAGTGTTAAACTTGAAATGTTATGTAAGTAACGATGCCAGCCAGTGCAGCCATTTGCTCTTGGGAAGTCACAGCCCTACACTTCAAAATCCAAGAACAGCATGTGAGGCCTGATTATTTTCCAGGACCTTTACTATCACAGCCTTTGGACATTATTATTTATTTTAAAATAAAAACTAGGTTCCTAATCTACGTATTACTAGTTATACACAAATCCAAGTAAATGAAAACAGTGAAAACTCTAGAAACTAGTATTGAGCTTACATGGACCAATTCAAGAATGGCTTGCAACAGCAGCAAGTTGTTTGGCTCTCCCATACCTGCTTAAGGAAGTGTCTTGAAATTACCCTGAAGAGGGTATCATTACGAAGGTATTTCAGGGTGAACTTAAAAGATATATCTATTAACATAAAATTGTTTATTCTTAATGCATCTTACCAGCTTCATGCACTTAATCACATCCTAAAAGCACATTTGTTCTCCTTTGCACTGTGAAGCACCCCAAAAACCTGAGAGCAATGAACAGCATTGCTGTTGGAATAATGATACATGAGGTGCCTTTGAACACATTAAAAAAAAATGGAAAAAAGTTTTACTAGATCTTGAAAGGGACTATCAACACTTTATTGTCTACTGAAACTCAATCACCCTGAGCAATCTACGAACATTGCCATTTTCCATAAATTGGCAGCATTACCTTTTCATCTGAAGTATCTCAAAAGATCACTAGTAAGCCATTATATTTATTCACTTGGAACACATACTTTGTAGGAATGAAGCTGAGGCAGAACTTCCCACTTCCTTTTTTCCTTCTCAGTTCCACTATCAAGAATTTGTTGGGGTTTTTTTTAATTAGCTATGCAAACATTATACTACTTCATATATACTTTTAAGACTGGAGACAAAGCCTACCGAATTAGCTTGCACATTCACAGAGAGAACATCAATCTTCCCACCCACTTCTATATACTTCTGAAGGATAGTGTTCACTGGTTAGTCCTTTCAGCATAAAGCTACCAAAGAGATACGAAGCAACTATTCTGCAACATCTTTTGGTATGAGGTATCTACTGTTCTGCTTTTAGGTCCCTCTTCTAGTGTATCATCACAGAAGCATTATATAAAGTAGGTCTTCAGTCATCTAACAGCAGAATCTGGTAAAACAAGCATGTGTACATATAACAGAATAAAAATATCAGAATGTCTTTTGTCAATTGTTTACAAATAAGCAATAATTATTTTTAAGATGGCCTCACTAGTAGCGAAGCTGCAAATTCTCAATCTAATCTGGAGATATTTCAAAGCATTCTCTGTATTTGTTTCGATCTTCCTGAACAGACTATAGAGTTATGAGAAAGCTTTTTAATTTGTCAAACAGCAGAAACTAAACTTTATGGAGAAAAAAACCACTTGAAAATTTACTCTTTTGAGAATGTAAAAATACCCCTCCCCCAGCTCCAAAAATAGTTATTTTTGAAAATACAGTTCCAATGCAGAACCTTAATGAAGTTTTTTGTTAATATTAATGTTCGGTATGCACTTAGCAAAGATGGTCCTTGGAGAAAGATTCATTTGAAGCAACTCCTCCCTCACTCTCCACACTTGTATAGTTAGAATCATTCAACAATGAAGTATTATCTTCATCCCTCAAAAATATAAAAAGTAACTGTAACTACCTAGAAGGAAAGTGCAGATCTCCACAATTAAATGGAGCTGGTACAACCACATCCTCTACAGAAATATAAGTTATGTGGTATGTAAGTGTACAAAACAATTATTTCTAATGTCTGAAAGGACTGTAGAAATTCAACGTTCTGAAGACGTGAAGACAAGATTTCTTTATTTACAAAAGCAACACCAGCACTGTATCTTCAGCATTCCTATGGTCCAGCAGCTGAAAGGTTAATTTGTTAAGATTTGCTGCGTAACTTCAAAGGGATTCAGACAGGTTTTGCTGTATCTATTAAAAAACCATGTATGAGACCAAATTTACACAGTATCATTTCTGATTATTATAGAAACATTAGATTTCTCAAAGAATAATACTGATTTTACAGCATTCAAGATGTGCAATTCCTTTACCTAATTTACATGTGGAATTGCAACAATTCTATACCAACTCACAAGTATTACAGCACCTTTATTAAAGTTCTATACCTTCTGTTCTACCTCTGGAACATTTTTATCTAAAACTACTTTTAAGCAACACAGCACGTGGGACATTACTGATACACCAACTTTTTTAGTGCTCCATACTGAAGCTTAAGAATGAACCTTAACCAAAATAGACTTCCCCCCCCGCCCCGCGTCAGTTACCAGACCAAACAGGTGTTAACTAAATCTTTGCATAGAGCACTACTGGTTTCCACTAAAGCCATGTGTTTGTACAGAAATACAGAAACACTGGAAACTGAATTTGAAAGCAGTCTTTACAGTAGACACAACCTCAGCATACAGCTGAAAAGCTGTACCCTGACATTCCAGTTACCCCCCGTATCACGTGTACCTTCGCACAGTTATTTAAGATTGCCTCAGACCTAATGTAATTAGAATACTACTCTATTTTACACAATGTCTTACAGTAGTACGCTAATGTACATAGTAGTTTTGTTACAGTAATCCTTACTACTTCCAGATTCTTGTGGACAGCTTTGGAAAAAAACCCCAGACCCTAATATATAACAGGTTGACAAAAAGTAAGAGTAGAAGAAGATAAAGGGTTACTTCACAGAAACTATGAAGCTCAAATTAAAACACCTGCTGCTAGAAGTCTTAGAAGGTGCATTGCTGCTATAAATGTTTATCAATAATAGGCTTCCATCATACACGTGCACACCTTTACTTTGCTACATAGGATTTTTAGCTTATTCATACACAGCCTCAGAAACAGGATTTACTTTTGTTACAGCACTTCGGAAGTACAGAGATACTACCAACACGTGACTTGAGGCTAATCTATGACAAGGTTAATTTGGATTTATGGTTTCCTTTCAACTATCCTGTTAGGAAGCTTAACATACCTATTTCACCAAAAAAAAAACCAAAAAAAACCAGGAATTTGTGCTCAGCACTTTTCATAAAACAGCTCTATTAAGACATAGCTCTGTATCTGTGAATACTTTAAACGCTGGCACACCCCAGCGCACATGTGTGTAAGCAGATACTACCCAACATCTTGAGGCAGAGCCAGAACACACTAATCACTTTTCTCCATGGAACCCTGTTTTATTTCGGTTACTTTACAGCCTGCTCTGAAAGGCAAAACGGTTTTTTGCCAGTTTTCGAGACTCGGTATCATTATCTTCTATTCCCTAGCAGTTTAATCCGAGGAAGGCCTTGCCAACAGAACGACGGCGTCGAATTCGGGAGGAAGCCCGAGACGCCCCAGGCAGAGCCCCTGCAGCGTAAGGAAGGGAGGGGGCTTCCCTGTGCGCCAGGCACGGCAGTTACCCAGGCCAGGAAGCAAACCCAGGCGCCGGAGCACGCAGCCACCCCCAAACCCCACCGAGGCTGCCCCGGCAAGGCCTCCGCAAGGTCCCGAGGCGAGGCGGGGTGGAAACCGGGCACC
>NW_010305429.1:12929-18072 GCF_000700745.2 Antrostomus carolinensis | reverse complement strand
CCAGCCAAGCAGGGTGAAGTGGCCTCGGTGTTAGTAGCCTTTAGTATTGCAGCCAAAATACCACAGAGGTAAAAGACAGAACAAATAATGTACTGAGGCTGCTGAGGTGGGCAAAAGTTTAGGTTTGGTGCACGTGTTGCTCAGCTACGTTGCCCGCTAGTTTCATGAGCCAGTGCACAGCCCTTCGAAACGGACCTTGGGAAAAGATATGTCACTGATTTTTTACCAAAATAAAATCCTGAGACAGCTTTTGTTGGTTAACTTCCACATGGGTCTATGTTTCATTATGAACAACTTCAGGAATATATTTTGCAGCTTTCTATATGATACATCTTACAAACGACCCGCGATACACCTATAGCAGCCGTAGCCATCTCCCACCCGTCGGCAGCGGGTTGGACGTTGTCTCCCCGTGGAAGGCAGCCAGGAGCAGGCAGGCTTTCCACACACTCCCCATGCCAGGCACAGTGCTGCCTCCCCACAGAACACATCCCCAAACAGTGGGCGGAAGGAAGTGCTCCTTCAGTGCTGGAGGAGACAACTGCAGCTCCTGAACAAAGCACACCTTCACAGGTTTCCTCTCTTAGCAAGGGGGATTTAATAATTTGATAATTTGTAACTAAATATCTCTAAAGAGCAAAATTAGGTAAGTTTTTGAATCTTTATATGTGGAACACCCACAGCAGTAACCCAGTAATACCTGCAAATATACAATGTAAAAAAAAAAAAAAAAAAAGTAAATTTACAAAGTAGCTATGGTTTCTCTAATCTAACATAAAACTCATGATAGTTATCCTATGTCATGTTGCAACAACTTGAAATGCCATTTTGCTATCCTGGCTTTTGAAACAATTTGCATTCCTTTAAACACACAGATTGGGAAATACCTGTGTACAAGTTTCAGAGCAAGATATAAAACCAGTCCAGAATGCTTTTGGTTGGGAAAAAAGTTATGTAAAACTAAGCCTTTTACTATACCTTCCAGAGCTGTGGTCCTGATCTATAAGGATACAGTCAAAGAAGAAAGGTATAAACATATTTGATGGCATTTTTTTTTTGGTTCATCTCATAGTCATATGCTGAAACAGGTTGCCCAGAAAAGCTGAGGGAACTCCATCCTAGAGACACTGAAGGCTTGGCTGGCCCTGGCCAAGCTCACCTACATGGCTCCTGCTCTGCTCTGGGGCTGAGCAGAGGACCTCCAGAGGTCCCATCCAACCTAAATTACACTCCCAACGCCAAATCTTTCCTCGTAACATTGCTGCCATCCTCCCTAGCTAAGACATGGCTTGGATAGAAGGAATGAAGTCCAGCCAAGCAGAACACCAGTGACAAAATCCGTGGTAAAATTCTGCATGGGCCCCACAGCTCGACAGCACTGACCTTACTGATGCCATCAGGAGGTTAGCTGTGCCACCAGCAAATGTATGCCTGAAGCAAAGGGCATGCATTTGAAGTCTGGAAGAGGGGACCTCCCCCATTAAAAACACTGAAAAGATTCAAACCAGAAGATGAACTCTGGTCTTTTTCTGCAAGAAAAAGTTGTTGCAACCATTTCAAATTAAGCAAATGAAAGAAGCCTGCACCTACCTTGACTGTCATCTTCACACCTGCAGATTTCCCACCTGTTCTAATGGGAAATCTGATTCCTCCTGTCTACCTGTGCCTTAGATTGTCTGAACTACTTCCCTAATAAATAACAACTTACTGCACTTGCAGTAACTGTATGTAACTTTTAGCAAGTTCCTCTCATTTAGTTGGCATTTTTGGAAAGTTTAGATATTTCCTTTTAGCAATAAAAACAGTATTAGTAGAAGTAGGTACTAGCCAGAGTAAGGACCAGATCCTGCAAAGAACTGGAGCGCTGATGTTTGGTGTGCAGTGCTGCCTTCTCCCATGAGTACCAGCTATGGAAACAAAGGAAAATTCAACATCATTGTGTTTTTTGTGCTGCTTCACACAGTATTTTCTTCATGTTCTGTATGGTTTTAAATGTTAGTTTAAGCATTTAGATTATTCCTCTATGCAATAGGCACACAGGAAATAGCTCAGTGAAAAGCTGCCAATAGTTGAGTCTATAAACACAGTTTGATCTGTATCTTAGAAAATTGTTTCCATTCCAAACTGTGGTTACAAAGCACTTTTTCTTGTTGGCAGCTGGACTTTTTTTTTAAATCCCTATGCATCCTGTATTTGCCCAACAGAGTTGGCATTGATCACAGAAGAAAAAAACTCCTGCAAATAAAATAACATTAAGGTTCTGGCTGGAACTAACTTGAGCCAATGGAGTAAGAGTCAAAGCTGAGCTTTTGTTTTCAGCTCAGCCTGTTTTGTTCAGGAGCTGCAAAGCGCAGAGCGCTGAATGTGAGTCCTTTTATTTGGCCTTCTACAAAAAGTAAAAACTACTTTAAGAGGATGGGACTAGAGCTTGCATCGACTTGAAGAGGGTTCTTATTAGGAGACTGAGAAATACTTAGGACCAGTTAAACAGTGTGACTTTAAAAACAAATAGAAAGCAGTATTCTTCTGAAGGTAAGAAGATAAATGCTTTTAAAAGTTTTGTTTTGTTTTTTTTTCATTAACAGACTGAGATTTCACCAATTACTTAATCTTTTCTGACTTGATGACTTGAGAATTGTAAATGGCTGCACAAGCAAAAAAGTCAAATTTAAGTTGGAAAAAAAATGCATCGATGAGAAGCACAGCCCTGGTGAAGAAGCTGGTGCATAGGTGGAAATGTTTGGGCACTGACATAGCTGAAGGATGAAATTACGCAGATACATAGTTCCTAAGAAGAATGACAAATAATCTTTACAGCCTTGCTAACAGTTTCAGAGATCAGCTCTGCCTCAACAGGTACCTTGAAGAAGCTGTGCTTTCTGAAGTACACAGGCTTTCACTGCTGTACAAACTCAGGGATTGATTTTGAACTGCTCTGGTCTGATTTTGGAAAATTTCATCCCTCATAGCATCTAAGACCTGCTCCTGTCCCTGAAATAAAACTTACATATTAATTTAGGATGTAACTGTGTAAACATATACTTTATTTTATTTCAGTGGGATTAATTCATATGAGTAAACCTGAAAGCGCCTGTAAACGTGAGTGAGTCTCCTTTTCATTAAAGCTTAGCAAATCGGTATCTTTCTTCTCTCAAGACCTGTCGCAGACAGGGGGATAAAGTGACAACTATATGACTAAAGAGGAGCTGATGACAGGGGGGAACTGGAAGCATTTGAATGCCCCAATAAAATCTATGAGCACTCTTTTTATTGAAAGCGTCTGCCTTCCTGACATCGAAATGGACTGAAATAAGAGTCTCATGAAACTCTATCGGGCAGCTAATAGCCGTGTGCATTATCTCCAGCCTGCCAAACGACTGATCTCTCTCAGATGCAGACACCACTACAGTCATCCATACCTTTGTTACCCCCAGACCATATTTTGAACTGGCCAGCCGAGGCACCCCAGAGGCCCAGAGGGTCCGGAATACAGCTGGTTATCTGCTTAGGAAGACAAACCAATGGGAGAATAAATGATTTCTATTCTAAACCTGAGGAGGTTGCTAGACAACAGGCTGCACAAAGCTGAAGGTGCTTATTACCCAAGTGGCTCCACCATCTGCTCCCTGGTCTCTGGCCCCATTTGCAGTTGGGATTATACTTTTTAAAAGCAAATTTTAGAGACTCCAAGAGCAGTCAAGTGTTTGGCTCAGACCACTGACTCGCTTCTAGAGCACATCCTTGCCAGAAACCTCCTTACTCCAAAACTGCTTTAAGAAGCACCACTGTCCAGATGTTATATCCTGCGCAGTTACTGAACAGCGGGTGCGAACTCCTGGACGCTCTCAACCAGCAGGTAGTCTGCCAGCCCACACTGGGGCATTCATACAGCTGCCAGTGGCTTTGGGACAGCCAGATCATCAGCTCTGCAGAGAAGAGAGCTGACGGGACACCTGCATTGCTGTTGCTTGGCTGTGTCCAGACAAACTTGGTGCCTTCTCACAAGGAGGTAGTGGGCCTCTGAAAAGCCACCACCACCATCAGCTCCTCTCTGACTCCTGTGGCATGGGCCTCCTGGGCTCTGGCGATGTGACTTGTAGCATCAGAATGGTGGCTACCCTGCCTGTATGTGAAGCGCTGAGCCCGTTGCTCCCAGTGGCTTGGTCTGCTTGTTAAGCTGTAATTAAAATTAAACGGGGAGGATTTTAAAAGCCAGGTAAGGTTAACCTAGATTCAAAAGAGCAGTGCAATGGAAATACCTCCCTATTCATAGCTATCAGCTAAGCTAAGCAGCAGGGACATTCATGGTTTTGCCTTCTGTGCTTTGTTTAAACAGAAATAAGGCAGCAATTCATACTTTTTTAGTATCTTGCACTTATTTTTTTAAGTTGGTCTTTGTCTTTTTAGAGAAAGCATGCTAACATCTCTAGGAGCTTTTCAAAATGTCATTGAACTTCAGGGCTGTCATTACCACCTCAGACTACAATCTTATGGCATGCCAGAGCTATGGTAGGATGCCAGTCTCACTGAAGATATGCTAAAAATACCAAAGTATTTTGGATATGAAGAAGCCAGAGCATTATCTGTACAGTAAAAATAGTCGGTATCATGACCATCATCACCATTACCTTCTCCTAATGTGGAAACAAAACCAGCAGATCAGTAACACTTGACCTTGGTTGCAGTGAAAGTAAACACTAACGAAGAGTGTATTAAGTTCAGACAGAAAAAAAACAGATTCAAGTTCACGCCCAAAACGTTAGGAGATTCTTTATGAAGGAACAGCAATCACTAAACAGACATTTCTCTGCCTATTCTGTCCTGTCTCTTTGGGCCAGGATCACATTTGTGATCCTGCCGTTCCTGCCCCAGGAGGGCAGAGAAGAAGCACAGCTCTCACTCACGCTCTGTCTTTCTAATCGGCCTCGTGCCTTCACAAAGTCTCTGTCATCATTCAGTCTCTCACAGTATTTCGCTATTAATACAAATTTGGATTTAAAATGACTTAACTTACAGAAAAGAACTTTGTATGTATACATATATGATCATTTCATGATAGTCATCCTCTATGATACAAAGCCAAAAATGAAAAAAAAGCCAGAGAAACCCAGCACATCACCTCGGGCTGCTGAGAGATCTGTGT
>NW_010305429.1:0-12902 GCF_000700745.2 Antrostomus carolinensis | reverse complement strand
GTTGTGTGTGCATCCAATCAGAGAAGTGAATAGTAACAAGCTGTGACAGTGGAGCCTGTGTGCGCAATAGCGTGCTCATACTTAGCTTGTTTGTGGAATCTGAACAACACCACATCACTACAGCGGCTGAGAACTAGAAAAGCATTTTTGTACAGCTACGCAGATGAACCCTAGAGTTTCTTTTGCATCTCCTGGAGTGCACCTATCAAGTACAACAGAGAAAAACTGTGTTTCACCAGAGAAAAAAGTTTTCCTGTTTAGGCCAGGCACTATGGAACGCATGTTTTGACCCGATAGCCTTTCTTGACTTGTAAGGGACAATGCAGCCAGGAGAAGGCTAGTGCTCGATCCGGCCAGCTCAGGCAGGGAAAGTTCCTCATTCGCAGAACTGCCAGGGTTGCTGCCTGCTATCTGCTAGCAGCTCGCTCCTGTGATAACAAGGAATGACAAAAGCACAGCAGCTGGTGGGAAGGAGGCATGGTCAACCTGCTTTTAATTATTAATGTCCATTACAACATTTAGTCACCCTTGAAAGACAGGACAGAATCCAAGAAAAGAGAGGTGAAAAAATAGATTTATAATCTCATTTGTGCTCCCTTTATCACAAATCTCCTTGTTCACTTGTATTCAGACCAATTTTGATCTAAATATCTGAGGGTATAGGGTTCTACTTTTATTACAGGAGTCTAACCAGCCACGTGATTAGGAAGTATTTCCAAAAATTTAACCCAAATGTTAGTCAGCTATTCTATCTAGTCATGTCTCATGTCTTCCATGGCTACTCAGACTATAGCACGTGGTCCTAGGTGGCAAATCTTCCTATCCAGGCAGACAGACCACACAGCTGGCACCAGCCCAACAGGCAGAGGGGACACTGGCGAGGGGCTCTCAGCCAGTCCTGCATGGCTTCCTCTGAGTTTCCAGGAATATTACCTGGACAATAAGATAGATATTTAAATGCAATTTAATCTTTCACATAATCTAAAATCAATTTGCTTTTCACTTTGACAGATTTTCTGAGTGGGAGTGGAAAGTTGATGTATCTCAGCTGATTTCAAGTAGATGGGAAAGGCTACGGAGGCTTCTGTGATTCCTGTAGTGAGCCCTCTCCATAAGAGCACTCTTCAGATGAGATCTGTTATTGAGAAGTGTGAGCTATTGAAAATATTCAAAATATTTACATTCTTTAGTTGATAGAAGCACTACTTTATCCTAATCTCTTCTCTAATTACTTGAGCTTCCAGCCGTGCCATGGCATAATCTGTGTAACGCCCACAACAAAGACCCACAGCACTTTAATACAACAAATTTCAGACAGTTATATCAATGGTGGGGATTCTGAAAGCCCATGTATATTTACTAGATTGCATCCATATTTCAAATTAGATTTTTCCTCCCCCCCCCCTTTCTTCTCATTGCTAAAATTTGTTTCCTAAATGCCATATTCTTAGCCAGAATTAAAAGACTCAACAGTATGTCAAAACCAAGTATTTAAACTTCTGGGTTTTTTACATCGAGCTGTAAGATCTAAAATGACTGATTTTTTAAAATCTGTTTTTGGTTGGATTTAACTTTGTGTGTCTAAACACCAGCTTCTGCTCTGAAACATCATGCACAAGGTCATTTTCAGTGTTCTTCCACGGGCAAATTCCCCTGTTGTTTATATAGAAAAGAAACACAGCTAAACAGGATATACTGAGTGTAAAAACAGAATTTGTATGGGAGGGACAAGGGCAGAAGGAAGTCTGAAACTAAAATTACTCCAACTGGCTTTTTGAAACTGTGTTTCCAAGGTGACAGAAACCCCTTTATTGCAAGGTTGCTCATTTATCTCAAACAGTTGCCAGGATTTTGATTTAATTTTTAGTTCTGAAGAACTAAAATTATCCCCCTCCTTCTCAAAATAAAACTCAACCAGCCAAACACAACAAAACAGATTTTAACCACACAGTGGCTTCTCTCTTTATTACCAATGACAAACAAAAATCAGGTCAACTTGTAAAGCTGCCAATTTTAGCATCCCTTTGGAAGCTGTATCCCCAAATAGCATATTCTAATTAGGCATCTAGTTCATCAGGTGTCACAGGCTGAATTACGCGCTAAGGCCCCGTGGCAAGTTTGCAGCCTTTCTGAGCGGAGGCATTGCACACTCCTGTGACAGACAGGACCCTGCCTGGGCAGGTCAAACCCTGCAGGCTGTGAAAGGAAAACCTTGGGGACACACACACACAGAATGTGTTTCTTTAGATCTTCATATTCAGAGGGGGAAAAAAAAACACCCTAAGAAAAGACCAAAGACTGCCTCCTGCATTGCTCTATAAAACATTTCAGCAACACTGCTGATGCAGCTTTTTTAACTACAGGATCAAGTCTCAGAGCTCGAACATGCAGAAGTTGTTAGCACTTTGTCTTAGGATTCCAAGCCCTCTTTTGCTCAGCACATTTTCCTTCTTTAAGGACAAAAATTGTAACGTTCATTTTCTTCCCCAGTCCTGCTCTCATAGGCAACACTCCAAAAGTTTGACTCAGAATGACCACTTACTTTGCTGGCTCCTGAAACACAACAAATTAATTAATGCTCTAAACCAGCATTTTTTTTCCTTTCTAAAAGGTGACTGGGCTTAATGAAGACCCTTAGGTATTTACCTGCTTTACCAGAACAACCCCAGAGAATGATGACCCTCATTTTACCTTCTCTCTTACCCCCATCGCTTCCTTACCCTCACATGCTTCCATCACAGCTGAGCTAATGGCAGGGTTTGGGGACAAGCACCATGACAGTATTCCATAGAAGACTTATTTGCCTGAAATGGGACTTTACCAACTCTAGACCTCACATCCACTACAGTGCTCCAGACAGCTCAAAAGTGTTTATCAGTCTTTTTGACAGTCAGTTAGTTAAAACAGTTTAACAGTTGGCAGCCTCTGGTTGGAGATGGGTTTAGAGATCGTTTTGACAGAAACTTGTGTCTCCAGGAGTCACACAACACATGCAGCTGGTCCCACTGGTGAAAACCATCTTATGACTCACACAGCATCCTGGTCTTCAGTGGTGTTTCTGGTTCTACACATCATTTGAGAAGGACAACAGTGGTTATGGATGGATGTTAGGAAGGACTGCTTCCCAAGGAGGCACTTCCTTTGCTGCTGATAGGCTGACAGGCGTGAGCCCTGTTACTTCCCATGCTCAGCACCGCAGCTGCTGTTACCCTAATCAGCACTAAGTGAAGAATAATCTGCTCTTCCCAAGTATCCGGGTCTGCTACAGAACTGTTTGATGTTGGCTTTCACCATTCAGAAGTCCTCATGTTATAGTCATTAGAGACTCCTGCCAGACAAGAGAGCCCGTATCAAAGTAAGCATCAATTTCTTGTGCAGAGGCAAAAGCGGTAGTGACTGTAGCTGCTAATACCAGAGTCCTGCTCTGCAGGGAAAGGAAACAGAGCACATGGCCAGCAGGATGCGAATGCACAGTCAGTCTCTCCAACTGGCCCTTTTCTCAGGTAACAGGCAAGGCATCAGCTCTCCCTGCTTCTGCTACTCCTCAGAAGCCTGAATCAAACAACTTGTCATTCCCTGTGCCAAGTCTTGCCAGCAGTTAGCATGCAATATTTAGGAATCCCATCAGGAAATGTGCCCGGGCCATCAAATAAAAGGTGAATGATGTATTTTTATTGTCTGATTCAGCAAGCATGGCTGAGTAACTTGCCTACTGAGAAGCATGCTGAATGTAGCTTCAGTATTTCTGTATGAAAAATACATCCGTCTCCTCTGCCTGTCCATGGGAGGTACAGAGAGGGAAGCTCCAAAGACTTTTAGCCCAGTCAGCAGGGGTGAGCCCCATCTTTTTAACACAGCTATGACAATGCAAATCTATCCCTCTCAGGCACTTTTAAGATGCCTGTTGTACTGGCTCACGCACTCCCTAACAGATTTGCATACAAAATATATATTTTTCAAATACATTCACAAATGTTAACCCGAAGCAGAATTTTTCTTTGCCTGTCAGCAAAGAGCATCTGGAAATGATCAATATCTCTTTCCATCTTGCCCAAATGTCCTCAGGGACAAATTCATCTTTTAAGACAACTATATTGAAATGAAAAAAAAAAGCTTTTATAAGCTTGCTAAATTCAGATGCTAGTAAGTTTTCCTGAAAAGAAAGCATAGGGAGGGAAAAGGGATCCATTCTTTCTAGGAGTAAAAAACCGCAAATCACTTTCCTTATTCTATTGCTAGGTGCACAATAAGGCTTCAGCCCCATCAAGAATCAAGTGCTCAATGCTATGGCCCCTGGCAGCGTAAATTCACAGCTTCATCTACAACAAACCTTACATCGCCTGTACTGGGATTCATACATAGCTGAGCTTCACACACACACACACAGATTCTTGCAGGAATGAGAGCAGCATCTCTAAGGAGAAATGTTACAATGGCTAAGCAATGAGAAATGCTGTAATCTGCTCCCACTCCCATTCTCTGCCACCCTCTGTACTTATAAGAACCAGTGAATCAAATAATACAGAAGAAAATCTAAGACAAGGAAAAAGCTAAGTTTAGAAGGTAATATTGGTGTGCTACCAAGAGCACAGACTTGGAATCCAGTTTGCACACAGTTGTGTTTTCCCAGCAAGGCGTATTTTTGGCACGAAGGCGTGTGCCGGCGACACTCCGGTTCTGCGCGTGCAGTGCTCCCCGCGCAGGCAGGGTGTGCCTGCAGAAGTATTTTGGTTTGGATCAGGAAGCTGCTTTTGAAGTGACTCTCCCTATCAGCCCAGCAGACTCTGCTTTGGTTTTCAGAATGCACCAACTGGATTCCTGTCAGATGAAACTCAAACCAGAAGATGCACTCCAGGAGTACATTTAATGTACTTGGACTGCTGCTGGCTGTTGAGTCTACAAGAGCAATGCAGAGCTAGCCCACAGCATGGACTAGTTCATGTTACAGGCACTCTTCCATCATGCAAAATGACTTACTAATGTAAATGGAACCACAAATTAAAGTGTCCTTTAGCATGATATCAGAAATAGGACTGATTATATCTCACATAGCTTCCCAACAACCCTATAGCATTAACCAGGAGGATCAGTAAATCTGCTTATTCTGCAGTAAAAACAGAAGAGCTGCTTATTTAACAAACAAAACCTATATACAATATAATTGAGAAAAACAAGCAAATGTTCAAGATGGAACTGACCTTCTGAAACTGATTATTTCCTGAGTACCAAGAGAGCCAACTTCACAACTGCTTTTATTTCTGGTTCTTAATGTTCAAGCGTGTATGCACAATCTGGGATATAAACACAGCACTGATGGAAAATCCTGTAGAGTTTCCCAGGAATTAGTGCTGTTACTAAATGTGATAGCTTTTCAGGTTAATATCTGTGGAATGCTATTAAAATCTATGCAGAACATCGTAATTATTTCTGAAAGAGAAAAGATTACGGTAACTCTCCCCAGACAGCATTCAAAAAGTATTTGAAATTTACAGTGTAAAAACAGTTTAAAAAGCCTTTGTAGTACTACAAAAATTTAGAGCAAGGTATCAAGAAAGTAACCACAATAGATGTGCAATGCTTCAATAGACACTTAAGTATTAGGCTGAATCAAAGAAAATCAGGGTCTCTAGTTTGAAGTGGTGCGGCAAATTCCAACAGGAATTACGCCAGCAGCTGCCAAAAGCACCCTCTACTGCAGCCGTGTTGCTGAAAAGCCAGCAAATGGAGAATAGAAGAGCTGGATAACAATCCTGGGTTCATTTGTGCAGTGATCTGTTGGATGATTTTGCCCATGGAGCAGCGTGTGTTTCTGCTGGCCACATGTCACTGTACTGACTCCACAGTGACGGCGGCTGCAGCTGTCTGAAAAGGCTGAGAAAAGCCAAGGAAGTAGGGGATCCCCAGCAGGAGGGTGGGGACGATACACGCCTGGGTTCCTCACAGAGTCAGAGCAGAATTTATGTGCCACTGGCTCTTGACCATTCAAGGAGCCCTGAATTTAGATATATACAATATGTATCAAGTAAGTCTCCCTCGTTTCATCAGCACTGGTATCACTTAATGACATGGATTCTACTTCTTTTCATATTACTAGCTTGAGGTGTCAATTATGCTTCTGTGGGGAAATAATACAAGGAACCCATTCACGTTATAATAATTCTGTAGCATATAAATTTCTGTGTTGTCTTATACAAGTCTATGTGTTGCTTTGCAAAGATACTTTGAACAGCGTATATCTGTAAGATGTAAGCAGTATTTCATTACCACATTAAAGATCACGGTGACATGACTTACTTAAACTGGCACAGAGATACAGCTTATTTACAGCTATGCAAGAGGCATGCAGAAAGGCTCCTGTAAGAACAAGTCACTTAACAAGTCACTAAAGGTAAGCAAAACCTTAGATCTTGAATAAAAATCAGTATTCCTAACCATTAAAACATTATGTTTTCAAGCAAGCCTTTGCCACTGCCAACATTATAACTACATTAAATAATACAACTCTCGAACATTTCAGACAATATATAAGCTCTTAGTCTCACAAAATACAAATTTATCAGTCTTAAGGAAGGAATTTGTGTATTTCTCTTAAGCATCTTCTAATTGCAACAGAAAGTGACACTTTTTCTAGACCAGAAGCCCAACAGAGAAACATTTTTTTGTAAAACCCTTCTTTAGGTCTTTATTAAGTTGTTGTGACCCTTCCTATAAAAGAAGTGAAATTAGTGTCTCACATTACCTGGTCTGGTTCCTCAAGGCATCCCTTACCACCCTGTGTCAAAGAAGTTACTTTTAACAAACTGGACCATGTTCTGCTTCCCAACAAACAGGTTCCTCGATGACTTTTGCTGGGAGCCTGCTGCTAGGTGGGGTGTTGGTTGGTTGGTTGGGTTGGTTGGTTTGAGGAGAGTGTGTTAATCCTCCCCCTCGTACATCCTGTGGTTTATGTTTAACTCCCCATTACACTTTCCTGGGATTACCCTGTATTAATCCTGTATTTGTTTTCATATCAGTCCATCCACAGCAAGAAACAGATGGTTGGAGAAGTTAAGAAAAGGGATGGGAAATCAAGGTTTGCTCCAAAGAATAGGTTCACCTCGTTAAAAGGCATCAAAACACAGTCCTTGCTCACAGCTACAGCAAAGCAAAGATGTGATTTATCTTTTGAAGCTATCAAGACAAAAGCATTCTAAAAATGAAGAGCACTTCATCTTCTAAATGAAGAGCAGTGATAAAATTATTTGATAAGGACCAAAAATGCTTATCTCCATTCATTAAATTCATTGCATTCTTCTGTCAAGCCAGCTCCACAGGTCCTGGCTTCCCTGAAAATTCCTGCTTTTTCAGAAGTGCCCTGAAGAAAATAGTTCAAAGGAAGCAGCAGCACAAACCCATTCCAATCTCTGGTGTGACTCCACCTTCCAGGTCTAATTGATATTTGCACATTTCCATCAGTGACACAAATTCTGTGGGCTCCTCTGAATAAGACGTTTCTCCCTTTGGTCTGTGATACCTCAGAGACTCTCTGCATGAAGAATTAACTCACTAGAATCTCTGTCCTTCTGTTATTCCCACTATTTCTTGCTTCCTAATTATATTACTGACTTACAAGCTTTTAGAAACCAGTCCACTGCTACCGACATGTTTGTCTTGGGGACAGAATCACTCCCATGTCCCCCAGGAAGCCTCCTGTGCAATGAAGACACTGTGTTTCTTTCAAAAATTTTCTGTATTTTGCCAACGTTTTACTCCACAGAGATCCTGCTTTTGTTCCAGCCTTGACATTTTGAGGCAGCCACAGACTGCCTAGCTAATTGCTGCCTCTTGTATCCTCCTTGAAACTTCACCTTAATCAATGCACCCAGAAAATGCCTCTGGCAGTAGTGGAATTGGATTCCTTAGCAAGATGCCTCCACTTGCTCAAGGGTTTTTCACACATGCTAGTCTTTTTGAGAAGCTTTTTCGTCTGTAACATTTGTCCTCCTGTGAATTATAGAGAGAGGAGACAGGGACTCCTCCTGAGCATTGCTGGGCAGTCATTTCCCCTCTGCAGCTGCTGGAGCAATTAGCCTCTCACCAAGCCCAGCTTGGTAAGGCACCGGTATGACCATGCTCGTGCCCAGGCCTGGTGGGGTTTTTTCCAGCTATTCAGAAACCAACCTTTCAGATTTTTCTAGCCTAATGAGTAATTGTGGGTGTCCTTACACATTTTCTCCCCAAATGGAAATACTGCACAGCTGTAGCCATTGCCAGGAGGCCCTCTCAGCTGGTACAGTTGAAGAATGCACACTTCAGTGGTAATCAGCTTCCACACTTTTAAGACAGTCCTGTGCGGTTCTCACATCAAACCCACACCCAAAGCACAAACATCTGTGACCAGTAGTCAAAGGGTTTTGGAAAAAAATCAGCAAGCTAAGGCAGAAACAGGCACAAAAGCCTTTCAAGATGGAAAAGAAAACCCAAAGTGTATCCTGCTGGTGACTGAAAGCATTGCATCTTTTCATCCAAATTCTGCCATGACTTCACAAGATTAGTAAACTGGCAAATGAGCTTCCTGTCACCAAAGAAAGTACGAGCCAGCCAGCACCACACAGCTGCTGTTTCTCTCAGCTAATAAAAATTCCACCTCCTGCACTGATTACAGGTTCCAGATAAAATACCCTTTGTGGAACACATTGCACGTCTCTGGATTAAATTTCAGCGTGGCAGCCTTAAGCTTATCACAAACCATTTGTAAATGAATCAGTTCTTCAATAGCGTTACTATGCATCAAGCTGTGGCATAGGAATAGCAATAGCAATCAGACTGACAGCCTCACAACAACCTCTCTATCAGAATTTCTGGGAGGAAGCACTGCCTGCCATGAAAGCATGATCCTCAACAGCTGTACTTCTATACTGAAGTGAATTCTTCTTTTCCACATCATCCTGCCTTTCTTGGAAATCTACATTATGTAGCTGCTGTTGTGTTGCCTCCAGATGCCAGCACATGTTCATTGCTAATTAACTGCCTTCCAGCCACCGTTTTTCTAATCTTGACAAGTTCTTGAGGTAATTTTCTCAGATCAGACTTGTAGGCATTTTTTTGCTGTCTTTTTTCCCCCGTTACACATAATGATTGTCATCACATTTGATTCATCATAAAAACAGTGCAATGACGAGTTAATAGAGGGCTGATTTTCAGAGCCAATCTTCCCCATCTGCCAGTGGGGGTGTATGTTCGCTGTCACTGTCTCCTTTTGAAAGACAATCAGGATAAACTGTTCTCTAGTTAAGAGATTTTTTTGAACATCAGAACTATCAGTTTAAGTTTAGCAAGTGTTCACTCATGCATTTCAGAGACTGGAAGCACAGAGCAGCCAATGTTTCATTATTAGCTGCCCAAAACTGAAGAAAACCTACAAGTTTGTTTCTTGTTCCATCAAGCTTTGACCTTCAGCTTCAGTCTTCCCCTCACCTTCTTTCAAAACAAATGAGAAAATCTTCTCATTGCTCATTTCTTCACACTCACCTGATCTGTTTCCTTTAAGCACGGCATCATTATAAATTCTTCTTGTTTTGTAAATCTGTGTCACTTCTCATGCAAAGAAGGGGATAGAGGACTTGACTCCCGTTCTGAGCGACTGTTGGACTCCTGTAATTGCAAGGCTTATTGTGACGACATCTTTCCCAGTAGTGCTCTCTAGTGACTTACTGAGGAACCTGAACGATGGCTGGTAATTTCACAGCTTCCTAGCTATGAATGACATGGACACATTATCAGTAATCTTGATCTAGTAGCCCAACTCCAGATAAGCATTTATAATTTAGCCTATTGCCCATTTTTCGTAGAAGACTTTTATGGTATCTGAATAAGACCTTACAGATCCTTGGCAAAAATCACTGGGCTTTCTCTCCTTTTCTTCCTCTCCTGGCTAGTAGCTATGTTCTATCTAGCTCAATACATACAGCCATTTCCAAACAGCCTCTTTGTACTAGATATAGATACCTGTGGTTGTTTCCCCACAAAAGCAAGTGCTGCCTAGTAAGTACCATATTATCAAAGCTGACTGCTACATACGTTTTTTGCCTTTACAGGCATTTTCTCACCACAGTTAGGACTCAAGCATTTTTTCCACAAGGAGTTCTATAGTTGTTTGCATTACAAACATAACATTTCTTTTATGCAGTCTAATTTATTTATAATAAAACACACATGCTGTTATCTCTGAACTCAGAAAGGTCAGTCCTCTCCCTGCTCTGGGCTTTTTTGCATGCCCTGCAAATCAAGAAATCTTCTGAGTTGCTTCAGAAGCTGCAGCACTAGCACTTTGCCTATCATCTTCTCCTGAAGATGATGCACTGAAGCATCTCTACCAAAAAGACTTCCAGCAGCAGAACCAGTCCATCCAGGTCCACTCAGCTTCAGACAGGTGCTCACAGCCTTGTTTCAGATGTCTTAACAAAAAGAAGCATAGTTGCTTTTGCCATTTCCCCTGAATGGGGAAGCTGCCATGGTCACTCATTACAATGAAGAATTCCTCAACCTGTAAATAATACAATTAATTATTCTCACAGATTAGCCATGCTGGTTTTCTCCTTGGAAACTGAGCATCAGATGGTGTTAACTTTAAGACAACTGGATACCACATATTTCACATATGATGTGAAAATAAAAGGAGTGACTAGCACCGTAACTTCCTGAGCTGCCCCACAGAATAGCAGAGCAAACACCACAAGCACAAAAGCCTCCTTGGTCACAGCTGTTGTGGGAATGCATCCTGCTTCCAGAGCTGGTGACATTCACCCTCAACCCTAGTGCTCTTCAAGGAGCACTTCGGTAGCAAAAAGAACTATTCTAAGACTTGAGAATCAGGCAGTCCATTATAAACACACTCCTGTTAAAAAGGAGCATAAGCAGTCTTTTTTTCTACCACATTCTTTGAAGATTAGCACCTTCAACCTAGCTACATTAGGGCAGCAGATACAGGACCCCCCACCCAAAAAACCCAAAAACCAGAAAAAACCCCACCAGACTAGACTGTCAATTTTAGGAAGAACACGTTGCATGCTTCAATTCTTCCTGCATCAGTTAGTCTTATGTTTCACTGATGCAGATCACATAACATCAAAACTAATTATCAAATATTAAACTCCATTCTTAGGTCCATGTTTTTTCAGTTTGCAGTTGTATATTTATTACAAACAAAACCCTGAGGAATCTGTTGTGTCTTAAGAAATACATCACTGAAATGCATACAGTACAGAATTCAACCCTCCTAGTCACCAAGCATGCGATGCAATATTTATATTGCAAATATTTTCAAACGTAGTTTTATTCCAGTGACCTATTTGCAGTTCTTTACATACATTTCAAAACAATGTTATGCAAACATATCACAGGACAGTACTTAAAGAATCTTTAGTACATACTCCTTTATAAAAGGTTTTGACACAATGGAAAAGTCAGTCCAGAAAGGCTCACTTACCAGGTTTCTTGGTAAACAAAATACCACAAAGCCCTGTAAACTGCACGAGCACAAGTATCCATCACAATGGATCCCTCTTCTAAATCTCTCTTTTAAATAAACAGGTTTAAATTTTGTTCAGTAGACGAGTTTCTATTGCAACACTGTCCATGTAAATTTGTGCTTTCCAAAAGGCAAGCATACTACAAAAATAAAATTCCCTACCCGACAGGAGAGAGAAATTCAGTAAACATGTATTTGTTTCCCATTCCAGCAGAGGAATCCACGTTCATTTAAATTCTCATTATGGCTAAATCCAGCACGCCCTGCTCATAACGTCTTCTTCTTTGTCTGCTCCCCAGAGTCTAGTTTACGTTTCTTAGTGGAAGCTGGTTCATCATCTTTTTCACCATCTTTAAATAAAAGACAGAGTTAATCAAAGTCAGCAAAGCCAGTATTTTTGTCTTAAACATCACCCTCAACCCAGAACCTCAACCAGACTTAACTACATCTGAGATACCTGGGAAAAAAGACAGTAGTATTAACTGACAACATCCTAATTTTTGGAACGTGGCCAATACGTGGACAGACTAGGAATGATACTTGTTATAACTACCACACACCATTGAGGATAACTAAGAAGAAGCCTTGTTATGCTACTGTACAGGACCTGTTCTAAAAATAAAAAATATTTTAATAGAGAAGACAAAAAGCTAGAAAATGACATTTTAGAAGCAGGAAGTAATATCAAGGTCAATTAACAGTTTATCTTCTTAGTCTCTAGATGAAGGCTGACTAAGAGAAGTGAGGGGGGGAAAGCATAGAGAACAAATTAAGCAAGACAGAGACAGAACAACTGCCACTGGTAAAGGAACGCTCAGAACCAAAAAAAAAAGAGCAAGACAGCAAAAAAACCTTCCTTTGGAAAAGGTCTGCTGACAACTTTACTGGTGAACCAGAACATTATTGCATGTTCTGAAAGCTCAGAATTTCTTCTGGTTTTGTTCTCTTAGTTGTTACTGACTACTCTCTTTCTCCAGCACTTTTTTAAAAAAGTAATTCCTCTGTCCTGACAATTTTTTTTTAATTTCCTAGACTACCATCACAGCTTGTACCACAACTAAAAGTGGAGAGGACAGTAAATCTTTTCTTCAGTAATGTGCCACACAGACATTTTACTTCATTCCCCTCTCGGCCCCAGGTTTTGCAAACATTATAAAAATAATGCGACCTACACCCACACGTAGGTCAGGACAGCCGCGCTTAAAGCAGCTGACACCACTTTCTGTTTTAACAGCTCCACGACTGAACCCGCTCGTTTCACAGAACCACGGTTCTACCGGCTGCAATCGCTCCCTGCTCCCGCTAACGACAAGGGAAGGGGAGCAGACCTTGCTGGAGCGCCCGGGTAGCTTCTGGGTAAACCAGAGCCAGCCAGTGAATCCGAGGCACCCGC
>NW_010305428.1:372-653 GCF_000700745.2 Antrostomus carolinensis | reverse complement strand
CGTCGGGAGCGGGCGGCCCGGCCCGGCCCGGCCCGGCCGTGCCTCCCCGGCGCGGGAGAGGAGGGAAGGGGACGGGGGGGACGGCGGGGGTCTCCCGCTCACCCGGAGTCCGCCAGCCCGTAACCTCTGCCTCCCTCGGAAGGTCGTGCTCTCCCAGTCTCTGCGTTTCGTTTTTCCCGGAGGAGGGATGTGCATTTCGCAGTAGCTGCGTATCCGAAAAGGAAAACCGAAGGGGGTTTCTGCCGGGCTCGGACGTCACTCCCGGCCGCCGGCCTAGGCAC
>NW_010305428.1:0-265 GCF_000700745.2 Antrostomus carolinensis | reverse complement strand
ACAGAGGGGCTGAAGGACTCGGTGGGATTCTCCTGCGAGGCTCCCATCCAGTGCTTTGAGATAGTCATTCTCAGAGGCACCATTAAAATCAAAAGCGATAGAAGAACTTTTAAACATTATTTATTTTATTTATTTCCCCTGCTCCTTTTCCTTTTCACCCCCCGGGAGCGTGTAGCAGTGCTTTGTGCCGGGCTGCTGCTGCAGTGATTCTGGCAGGATGTCGGCTTTCTCAGCCTTCCATGCCAAAGGATAAGGGGACGTCAGG
>NW_010305427.1:777-2025 GCF_000700745.2 Antrostomus carolinensis | reverse complement strand
GCACACAAATCTGCGACCGCTTTGCGCTAAGAGGAGCCCAAACTTTTCTTCCCTTTACTGTACGACGCCTGTGGGAAAGGTTTATTCACACGTATGGAATATGTACTGATGGCAGAGAGACGGGGGTTCACGCTGGGTGAGGGAGAAGAGGAGCCTGCCAGGGGCAGGACCCATCCTGCCCTCGCCCCGCCGCAAATAACGGTTCCAAGTAGCCAAATGCATTAAACAGACACAAAATGGGCGGAGGAGGGGGAAAGATTCACTTAAGTTTCTGGTGGAAAACTTAAATCGTGCTGTCCGCCCCTCTCCCAGCATCGCTGCAGGTGAAATCCATTTGGAGCCATCCTGCCCAAGCGGCCGCAGCTCCGCGCCCGCGGAAGTTACTCCGTGCAAGAGAATTTGCAGCCTTGAAAGCATATTTTTCTTCCAGCTATGGTGGCACTTAAACGCTAATGTAGGCAATGAAACTGGGGAGATTTATATCTTTTGGAAAGTAGGACGAGCCAGATGGTAATAGCGTCATTAACAAACAAACTTAGGATCTGCAAGTGAAGCTTGAAATTGGGAAAGAGATCTGGAGAACAAAAGGAGCTGCTGTTGAGGGGGGTGGAAAAAAAAAAAGTCCCTCTTCTGCCGGCCAAATCTAAGAGCACATTCTGGAGGGGCTGCTCCTGCCCAGCGCTAGATAATAAACGACGGCTTTTTTCTCCCCTGTTGTGACTGAGAAAGGACAGAAAAAACTTTTGCAATAGGCAAATGTGGCATTTATTTATGTGTAACCCTTTGTAGTCTCGAGTGTCCCAAATGGGCCTTTAATTCAAATCACTAGTTTGATACCCAGGAATCGCTTCTCCCAAGTTTATTTTAGAGAAACAAAGCACCGCTTGTAGAAGTTGTAGGGCCAAAAGTTCAGTAACTATTTTTTTGAATTAATAGTAACGAATAAATATTAAAGGTTAAACGCTATTTGCGGAAAGAGAAGTGGAACTACAGGTCAATCAATGGTACTGTTCTTTTTTTTAAAAAAAAAAAAAAAAAAAAAGCTAACTGTTTGGAGGCACCAACACAGCAGAGGGAGGGGTCCCAGGGCAGGGTCGGCATACGGGAGGCCCCCCCGGGCCCCCGCCGATCCTCCCGCCCTCCGGCCGGGCTTCTCCCTTGCATCACCCTTTGGGTTCACTCTCCAAACCCACGCCGAGGGTTTCACGATGGCCGGAGGAAAGGCCTTCAGCACAGATTTACCCAGCA
>NW_010305427.1:0-741 GCF_000700745.2 Antrostomus carolinensis | reverse complement strand
CAGCAGGAGGGATGGGGTGTTTGCCTCCTAAATTTTAACCAGTATCATCCCAAAAGCAATAGGAATGTTTGGAGGTCTTTTGAAGATCCCCGTACCTCCCTTCCAGAGTGAAGTTGGTGGTTATTAGATGATTAATGATTTAAAAGATGCCTGTTAACAGCCCCAAGTTGAGAGATATGGACCCACGCTCTAAAGTAAAAATCTAACGTGATTTTTTAAAAATGTGCTGGGGATCTTTAAAAGCCCCGAGGACTTACCCTTAAGGCATTATTCAAAGCAAAAAAAAAAAAACTTGAGACTGGCGGGTCGTCCCAAAAAAAAAAAAAACTTGAGACTGGCGGTTCGTCACAGGCAATTGTAAAGGGTTTCAAAGGGCCGATCAAACGAGTTGGAGAGTAATCTACATTAAAGTCCGGATGGCAGTGTTACAACATGCACCTGCAGGGTATTTGCTATCCGTGCCCCTTACAGAGCTACAAATCACCATTAAAGAAAGCTGCTTAAGCTTCCTCCTCGCTTCTAGAAAGACTTACTCGGGCTCCTTCACTTTGATATTTATACATCTTGTTATTGATAAGTGTGGGGCTGTTCAGCGCTCCCTTCCCCCGCCCGGACTGTCCCCGGGCACTTTTGCACCCTCGAAAGACAAGCGTGGGCGTGGGGTTCCCCCCTCCCCCCGGCGGAAACCTGCAAGGTGCCAGGGCCAGGGGATGTTTTATTTTATTTTATTTCTCTATTTCC
>NW_010305426.1:0-978 GCF_000700745.2 Antrostomus carolinensis | reverse complement strand
GCTGAGGACGTCTGGCTGGAGAAAATTATCCCCATCACAGAAGGGTTTGCACTGGAGGAAGGTACTAACACACTGCGGTGGCTCAGTGGCCACCTCCAAAGAAGGGGGTGAAGGGCTTTGGAGTCCATATTTTGTCATTTTATGTGCTGAAATTTGGGATCTGTTCAGCCTTCATGTTTTTTCTGTGGTTTGTAATCCCTGGTGACACTTGTGCATCACATGGCAGAGCTGGAAGGGCCCTGATAGATTAATTGCTCTGCCATCCAGAGCACCCTGTGTCCTACCAAGCATCAGCCATCACCTCCTGCCCTGGCAGCTTGGTTCTGCCCGGCTCTGTTTGTACAAGGAGTATTTGGGGCTTGAGGAACTTGCTGAGCTCGCTCACCTCAGAGCATCAGCATGGTCTGCTTTGCTTTGTAACTGAACTTTGTTTTGCTTTTACAGTTGTACTTGACAGTGACCTTCACGTTGTCGGTGAGTTCTGTTGTTGCTCTAATGCCTGTCTTAGCAGGGTCCTGCACCAGCTACACACAGGGAGGCAGCAGCAGGGGCTCTTGTGATCAGACCTGGCGTGATGTTTGCCACAATTCAGTTCATTCCAATGAGTCTTGTCATCCCAGTTCAACCAGAGGAACCATTTTTCCAAATGCTTTTAAACTGCTCCTAGAAGATTAGTTATTGTCACTGAACGAGCAGAATACAAATTATTACAAGTGCTGATTGTTCTATTTTTAACTGGCATTGCCATGTAAAAATGGGGAAGGGGTCCATGATAAGAAGGCATGGGGAGAACTTGTTGCTGAGGTCAGCATGCAGGCACACACCAGAGTGGAGAACACGTTTGGATTCTGAAGTCTTGTCAGCATTAACAAGAGCTCTTCTTCTTCTGATGTCTTAGGCTCTGATGTGACTGTCCAGATCAGTTCAGAAGATGATCGGCTCACGGTGCGGTTGCCTTTTGGTTCCCACACGCGCATG
>NW_010305425.1:1083-4927 GCF_000700745.2 Antrostomus carolinensis | reverse complement strand
TCCCTTCCAACCCAAACCATTGTATAATTCTGTGAAAAGCTCTCCATCAGCAATAATATAAGCCTGTGTGGCATTCACAACCAAACAATGGAAAAGTCTTTGAGCTATTTAACCTCCCACAGCATTCCTACTGACAGGCTGAGGGGTTAGACCAGCATCCACCACCCTTCTTAAAACACGCTACTCCATCAAGGCAGGAGCTGAAACACAGTAGTGCAGTAGAGCAAAGGGAGTCTCAGCTAACACCAGTACCAGATCCACTTTATTACACTCATAAAAAACACAAACAGGAGCAAAGAATCACTCACTATCCACCCGCCTCCATCAGTGGTCATGTCACAGTACACCTGCATCGGCCTGCTGCCATCCCCACTCAGGTAAATGGTGTACATGCCATTTGGAGGCATTTCCATTCTGTTGCATCTGGCTGCAGTCCATGGGATATGGGTAGAGAAAACCAACTGTGAGAACAGAGATGGCAAAATTCACGTTAGCAAAGCAGGCTGTGGAGCTGGAGGAGGCATTTCACACCCTTAACAATCTCCTAAGGACAATGGCACTGGAATAGAAGTACAGAGAACAGCAGCCCCCACTGTGCACTCACACAGCGCCCAGCTGGATCAGTAGGTTGCTGTTGGCAGCCTTCCCAATGCCTGGAGCTGGCACATGGATGGGGTCTCCACAGGCTGCAGGAGATGCAGTCTTGGGTCACAGCAAGAGCAGGAAGAGAAGCCCTTGTTTGTGAAGGTGGGAGTGCCAGTAAACAGGGACTTTAATTTCCCTGCATTTCATAATTAGTCCACAATTGGCAACCCCTGTGGGCACTGGCACAGTACGAGAGGCTCCCACAGCAAGCTGGCCTGAAATTTTGTTTGATTTGCTGCCATCCTGACCTCTGAAAACAACCTGGGCAACTACCCAATGCCATGACAGTACTTAAACAGCTGTGCCCTACCATTATGGATGGTGCAGAAAGATCCCTAGTTCATCATCATCTCTCCTGCCCACTGGCAGCTCACCAGGAGGCTTTGTTCCACACTTGGCTACCACAGTTTGCCAGCAGCACTGACCAGCACAGGCCATCTCCACTCACACCATCCTGTTGTGTTTCCAAGCCTCCAGATGGTGTGGCTTAGAATGGATTCCCAGCCAGGAGACACATCATTGACTTGCTTATCATCACATAGTTTCCCAGTCCATCTGTAGAACATGATGAACTCTATCTCTGACCTCTACCATAAAACACAATAGCTGCAGAGCACAGGGAAAAGAGCAACACCCAAGGCCAAATCCTACCTGTTGAGAAGGTACTGTCTGTCTTTCTGCTCTGGTGATCTCCCTTATAGGCCATCACAAAGACGGTGTACATCACTCCTTGTTCTAGTCCTTCCAGAACAAACTGTTGTTCACTAGGACTCAGCTGTACTTCCTGCCAAGTAAAACAGATCAAAGGTTAACCCAACTCTGAACAGCATTTAGCTTTTCTGGACCATGGTGCCTCATACTGTGTATGTGTTTACAGGCTTTTCTTGTAAGAGTTGAGACAGGCACATTCACTGTATATCCTTGAAACACAGAGTCCACCTCCTCAGAAGGAAGATTTGGGGCAAGGTCTCAAGAAACACTGTTAGGACACTGAGGACACTGTCCCTGGTGAGTGCTGCCCTTCCAGGTAATAGCAAGCTAGAAAAGAGAAGTGAAGAAGCAAACATGTTCTCTGCACCTGAAAATCTGTTGAGAAAAGGCATTCCACTGTCACAAAGTCCCTCCACAGCTTCTACTCATGACAGGAGCACATCTTCTTCTTTAAGCTCTCCCTCCCTGGGCTGTGGATAGTATAGATTCCCCCTCAAAACTGTTTTTCTGTGGTCCATATACCCACAAGACCCAGCTGGCAGAGCCCATAATGACAGGGGTGATTTCAGTGGGGTCTGCAGGGCTGAGGAATTCACTGTACCTTGCTCACACCATTTTGACCCTGGTAAGTCAGAGTGTAGCCATCAATCTGTGCTGCAGGAGGAGTCCAGGTAACTACACCAGTAGAGTGAGTCACATCTGATACATGGAGGTTCTTGGGAGGATCAATGTCTATTGAAAAAGAAAATTCAAGTTCCATTGCATAAATGAAAGACAGCAAGTGCAGTGCAGGGCTTAGGCTGAGCTTTCAATGCCAGATCCTGTTAACTGGGAACTACTGAAGTCACCCAGTGACCTTCGCAGCTAGCAAGAAGCAGTGGAAGCCTAGACCAAACATGGCAAGGTCTGCCACAGATCTGGTTTGGGATACTTCGTAAAAAACCCTGCAACTGGCTCAACTGTACAGGGCCCAGGAGCTCCTGACACATCAGCCTGAGAAGCTTCCACCAGGCTCCTCTCTGAGGAGCATTCACAGATAGGTCAGGTTTGGGTTTTATGCCCCAATCCTGGAACATGGCCCTAGTGTGACCTGCTGAGAGCCCCTACTCCTCACTTCCCTACTGCAGATGAAGAATTATTTCACAGGCTTTATTGTTGTCATGCCTCAGCTTTCATTAGCAAATGCAGGAATACAAAGAAGCCCAGAGCTTTACAGTTTGGTCTCTGCTGTACATGGGACATCAGCTCCTTCACCGATATCAAAGTCTTAGACAGAGTTTTCCTGTGCAGTCAGACTGCCCAAGTTCAGCATGAAGAGAACTCAATTCTTTCTAAGCAATCCCAGTTCACAGCAGTTGTCAAAAAAGCATCTGTCTTATGAGATACCCACAACAGGGCTGTAATGTTTCCCTCAGGATAAAAGCAATTTCTAAAGCTCAGCTGGAAGTAATAACAATGGAAGAAGCCTCTCCCTAATTTTCATCCTGTGCTGTTATATTCTGGTGTTTTGGGAACATCTTAAGGAAAACCATTTGAGGAGTAGGTTTGTCTGGCTTTCCAAGTTTTAGCCAGAAGGTTCTTGGTGAGCAGTGCTGGCCTTCAGGGAAGAGTGCTCCAACCCTGAAGTACACCTGAGCTTATAGCAAACAAGAACTGAATAATCCATCTCAATTCCCTGCTCTTCCACAGACCTCCCTGGGGGACTATGGACATGTCATTTAACTTGTCCATTGATTCAATTCTTCTCCATATAAATCAGGCAACACCACTTCCTAGACCTTGAAGAGTGCTGTGAGGATAATCATAACAACGATCAGAATGCATCAGTGAAATATTACAGTTGTGAAAAGGCCATGGGGGAAGACAAGGCCAAGCTATGTCTGCCTTAGATAAATGAGAAGAGTGGAGCAGTGTGGCTTCTCCCAGGAAACACCGCGCTCCTTGTGTATAGGGCTACTGCTTCAAACAGACACAAAGGCAGAGAAGAAGAAATCAAACCACCAAATACAAAGAGAACAAAAGGGACAGGAACACCAACGTTCACATGGTGTGTTGCTTAAAACATTGGTTGTTCATTATAACTGAAGACAACCTCTCACTAGACTCCTGAAATAATCATTAGGTAACGAACTCGTGCTTCATTGCGGAGATCACTAAACAATTGATTCAAATGAAACGACAGGGAATTCTCAGAGTAGCTCATTACACGTACACCTCCCGCTGGACAGAAGAGGGAGCTCAAATTCCAAATCCAGCAGGAAAAGCAAGGGATGGGAAGGGCAGCCATAGAGAGAATCCTGCAGCTTCACAGCACTGCTCTTAAAAGCCAGTCAGCAGTGTCCTTGGGTGGAGGAAACCACGGCAGAACATCTCCCTGCCACAGCCGGTCTGAATGCCAGGGAATAATCATAGAATCATAGAATGGTTTGGGTTGGAAGGGACCTTAAAGATCATCCAGTTCCAACCCCCCTGCCAGCAGCAGGGACAA
>NW_010305425.1:0-821 GCF_000700745.2 Antrostomus carolinensis | reverse complement strand
GGAGCCTTCTCTTCTCCAGGCTGAACAGCCCCAACTCTCTCAGCCTGTCCTCACAGCAGAGCTGCTCCAGCCCTCGGATCATCCTGGTGGCCTCCTCTGGACTTGTTCCAGGTGCTCCAGGTCTCTCTTATGTTGGGGGCTCCAGAACTGGACGCAGTATTCCAGGTAGGGCCTTATGAGAGCGGAGTAGATGGGCATAATCAGACATCACTCTGAGTAAGAAAATGTACTTTTTTTTTTTTCCCTTCAGAAGTTGTATTATTTTAGCAGAAGTGTCATTACATTTGGATATATAACAAAAAAAAAAAGTACATGGGTTTTTTTGTGCAGATATTAAAAAAAAATATCCCTACTAATGCTAAATGCATTCCCTCTCCCAGCAGTTTCACTTCATGTGACATTTCCATTTTAACTCATTTAAAAAAATCCCTAACATTTCAATTTGCTGAAACTCTCCTTGCATTTCCAGTTCCAGACAGGTTCAGCCTCTTGACCTCAAGAGATCTCCAGCTGTCCCCACCAGCTGCCCTTGACTTCTGTAAGCACTGGGGAACTGCTTGGCATCTTGCCCTAAATCCCAGCTTCAACTGTTCTGTCTCATACCAGCTTGATTTTTAAACTAAAAAAAAGTACATTAGCAAGGCCAATGGATATGGAATGACCCTGAAATGTTCCCAATACACCATAATCCTTATGACTGACTGAACAGGACACACTTAAGCCTGCTTGGCAGTCTCCTAGGACCAGTCTAAGGTCATGAGTCAAAGGTCAGGACATTATTTTTAACTTTTATATTTATATTTATTTATATTTAATTATAA
>NW_010305424.1:0-24792 GCF_000700745.2 Antrostomus carolinensis | reverse complement strand
TAGCCAGGGTCAACCCACCACACTGATATGTCTAGTATCTCACAGTCTGTCCACTTTGGTCAAGAGAATGCTTCTCTTGAATGTCATCTAGTGCCTCACTTGTTTTTTGAGCATTAGCTTGTGGTTTCTCTCTGTACTGAAACCCATCTGGACTATTAGCAGGTCACTTACCTGGCCCATCCCAGACAGATGGTGTTGGAGAGCCGAAGAATAATGCTTTAAATGTGTAGTAGTCTAACATGTCTATGGGGCTCTGATTTGCTATATATGTGCTGCACAGTGTTTATGGACATATATATCCAGGAAAAATGGAAAGGAACGTGGGAGCTTCTGCTTTTGAATTTAAAATTTTAGTATGGTGTGTTCATCACTGGGATGCTTATGCCACTAAGGAAACTGAAATTTCCCCCTATGGTTTGCTTTTTTGTTTGTTTGTTTTTCTCATTATTGCTGAGAATTGGAAAGAAATCAGAACTCTCTAATGAAATTGAGTTGTTTGTTTTCTAACCAGATTTAGTTTTCACTCTAAATTAAAAATGAAGAGTAAAGGGTATTTTATAAGTTGATCTAAGTGCTTAATCAGGCATTCTCAATTTGTAGAAGATACGTGGATGAATCAACACTTTAAAAACTGAGATATCAAAAAATTAATTAAATCAAAGCTTGAATTTTCTGTATGGGAAAGTTCAACTGATTAATTTTTAATCCACTTTCAGAAATTACAACAATAGAAAATTACTACTGTGAAATGAATAGTTCACAGTATGAGACTTTACTTGATAACACTACTGGATTTAATCTGGGCCTGATTTTCTGGATAGGTCTCCATCTTTTTTTAACATACCTAATCTTTCACTCAGTACTAATTCCCATTTAGTATATTCAGTTCCCTGTGTTTTTCTGAATGCTTTGAAAAGGGAAATACAGTGAAGATTCTTTTATGTATGCCCATTCTTTGCTAACTACATTTTAAAAGGTACTTGAAATACTAAGCTATTAACAAAGTCAGGTATGGAAATGTAGCTCAGTTGCTTATGTTGAATTTTTAATATCCATTAAAATGTTGTGAATTTCCCTCTGAAATTAATTAAGATTATTGCAGTGCCACAGGAATGTCTCTATATAGGGAACACTTGCAGTACAGAGGTAAAATTAATTATTTTCAGAGGGTAAATATCAAGATTTTGATGACACATATTGTAGCTGCCAAATAAGAGATTTTCCATGAGATAGTTTTCCAAATGAATCTTAGATCTTGCAGCTACTGGCAGGGGAGCCTGGATGTATTCTGCTGGATTTCAGCACTTACATCAGACCTACACTGAAAGCCGGATTTATTCACTCTTATATGGCTTGAACAATAACTTATTTTACACTTGTTACCATTGACTTCTTGAGGTTTCATTTGAACAAAAAAGAAGAAAAAAAAAAGAAGGGGAGTACTTTTATGGAATAAGAAAGAAAGGAGTTTAAGGAGGGGTCAGATGATTAAATCACACAATGAAGGAACTAATTTCCTGGCTGAAGATCTCATGAAGAACAAAGATGGGGTGTGAGGAGAGCAACTTCTGAGCAGAGTAAGAGAGGGTAATGATTTAAGTTTATGGAAAGTTTTGGAATACCTTGTGACTGTGTACTACTTACTGGTTTAAAATACATATAGGCCAGCTAAGAAATCTTTTACTTTAAATGTCACAGCTCAACAAACTGAACAGATAATTGCATATATGTTAACTGGCTCTGCTACAAAAGATGTATTCAAAAAGAGTTCAAGATAGAAAGATTGTTTTGCTCTGTAGGCAAACATGGTGCAAGTTAATGTCAGCTACAAACACTAGAAGAAAGCTTTTCTTTTAAACAACAACATGGATAGGTCACTAGTCACTACTAGTCTTGTAGTCCCAAGTGTATAAATTTGCATGATAGAAGTGAAGGTGAACAAGGATGCTCTACATACACTTACCCAGCCCCTTCTTGTCCTTCCATTTCCCCTTACTTTCCCACACATCCTCAATATTTTTGTGATAACATATTGCCACCATGTTTAAAGCCATGGCTAACACTCTGTGAAGTGTATCATATAGGGGACTTTCATCTGGTTTACTAGTTTTAAATGTAACATTATAGAAAACACTGAAATAAGGGCAAAAGAATTGTAATGGTTCCTGCCTTCTTAGGATGTGCTATGGGACCAGTAGTATCTAGGCAGAGATAAGATTTTGGTCTGCCTTCAGGACAAAGATTTATGTGACAGAACACATCGAATAAGAGACAGATGTCTGAATTTCATCATAGTACTGATTGTACCCTGCCATTGTTTCAAACTAATCTTGCTGAGAGGCCTGGATGTAATATTGAATACTCTGGGAGATATGAGGTCTTGTATGTGCCATTGCTTTTCAGAGCTCTTTATCATTCTGTTTCTTACAGCCCTCTTGAATGCTATTGTAAATTCAGTGCTGACATTGGACCACTGAAACCATAAGTTTCCAGTAGCAGAGTAAATTCTGAATTTTTTAATGTTTTTGCAAATCTCAAGGGAGCTTAATATTCTTTTACCGCCAAGCAAGACTCTTGTAGGATACTCAGCACCAAGGAAAAAAAGAAACTAAAAAATGCTGCATTGAAATAACAACTTTCTTCTGCAGAAAGGAGGGAAATAAATGAATATTCCAAATGCAGACCTGCTTGAAATATCTGTAACTATGTAGTTCTCAAAGTTTTCAATTATCACTTATAGTACCTGTAGTTTATTAGGAGAAGCTCTTTTAACAAAAATATTCTATTACTTTTTATTTGGGAATTATTTTTTACCTAATTATCTTACAGCTTGCATATTTGTTACTCTATTTTGTGCTTATTTTCTGCAACAGTTCACTTCAAAATATTTATGCTGCTGCCTCAGGAATGATGTAAATGCATGCAGTAATTATAAGGATGTCCGAAGTGCCAGGATACAGTGATAAAAGAAAAGTTTCAGTGACACTTATCTCATCTGCTTCTGAATGAAAACCAAAATAAGATTGTGGAAAAGATGCAGATTTCCTCAAATCATTACTCTTCCCCCTAGAATCTCACTGGACTGACATTGATCCCTCTTGGCTTAACCAGCAGTCCTCAGTGATTTCACCTGTAATATGTCTGACCTATACCAAATAAAGGTCCCCCCCACATCTTAAGATGAATTTTTAAAATATATTGTTACTCCTTCAAAATGTTTTTATGCGCATTTCATTTATAAGAAAGGAAGATTATAATTCTACTGAGTAGCTAATTCTATTTTAAGGATGGCACTAGAAATGTTAACTCTGATCACAACCACTACTTTCCTGTATGCATTTGATTTCTACCTAAAACTATGTGTGTAGGCAACCCATCCCACACATTATTCATTTTTTTTATGTAAAAGTTTTCATTTTTCAATTATGAATCACAGACACTTCATGTTCTTCGATTAAGATATAAGAAACTATCTCCAGAATTTTATCTTTTCCTGCATAAGTTATTTCATTTTACAGGATCTCGTAGTACTTTAAATAAAACAGATGTATTAATAGTTTAGAGCTGAGAATCATCCTTCCTAGCTAAAGAGAAATTACAGGAATAGTTTACTTCTGTGTCTTTAAACATTTGCAGATATTTTGCATACAAATCCTTACCAATATCTACAAATACAATGGTTCTCTCATTCTTGTATGCTAGATAAGGTTTTGGGAAGCTTCTGAGAAGTGTGTAATGATTACAGGATTGAAATGTGGCTGATCAAAAGTGCTCTCCCACTTCTGACCCATGGAGGTGTTAGAATGCACTTAGTCATTTTTTTTTTTTTCCTGTTGCGACACCAGGGGAGGCAGAAGCATTACTTGGCATAACAAACAAGGAGCCAGCCACTGATTTGCAAGGATTTTTCAAGGGCTGTTTTGTGTCAATGACTGTTACTAGGTTTTAATTTTCATATGAAGCAAAGATTCAACAGTCTTAAACATCAAGAAGGGGAAAGAGATAGAAAATCATTTTCATTACAAAAGATGCTTAGGATCAACCACAAGTTATAGGAAGCATAAGGGTATAGCCTATGAAATTCTTTGCCCTGGGCAAAAGGAAGATCAGGCTGTTTGCAGTCTTTCAATCTGTCACTGGTCATGTTAGAAACAAGTTACTGCATATATGATTCTAAGGGTGAGTGAATTAATTAAAGGACTTTAGTTCCTCAAGGAAAATTGCTGTGTGAGTATAGAGATAAAATTTGCCTGTTTCTAGCCTACTTTATATTAGGTAGTATAATAGATAGAACCTGCTGTTCCTAAAGTGACTGAATATATGGTGGAATTCAGTCTCTCCTTAACCTCCAGGGTACATAACAGGCCTTAATTATTACATGTTAAACTATTTTGTGATTATCAAGTGTGAATTATTCTGCATAGTAAATGTAATCCATTAGTTTTGTTGTAACTTTGCAGTGTTAAATCTGTATGTGCTAAATTCAGTTATTTTAGCACACAGGTCAGTACATGTTGAGTTCAATATAGGCATTGCAATATGTGGTAAATTATGTCTAGATAAATAATGACGATATTTTTTAAAAAATTATAACCTTTTTTAAATAAACAATTTTCTTACGATATTTCAAAGAAACCACTAGATCATTGAAAAAGTAACTTTTATAATATTTGTTTAATACTGTAGGACTACTGCAGCAAAGACTGCATCAAACTGAGTTCTTGCCACAGGCACCAAAGTCTTTTAGTCCTTTAGCCTGCTCTGATTATAAAAACTTATAGAAGGCTGGTGGAAAAAAAAAAAAAAAAGAAAAAAATTATTGAGTCTGCACCATCAAATTCCTGACTGCTCCCATTTGGCAGGACTTTCAGTCTGTGAACACCCCCTGGGCAACCTGCATTTCCCTCAGCAGTGCTTGCTGGACATGGTCACTGTCTTCTCATGGTTGCAGTGGTACAACTTTACAGAGTGGTTGGTCAGAGTCTGGCTGAGGAAAACTGAAAAGCAAAGAAAGCCTAATACCAGGATCTTTTTAAAAGCGTAGGTCCCAATATCAGCTTTGTAAGCACTTGTTGCAAAGGTTCTTTATATGAGAAGCACTGACTGTGTGCCAGCTCCACTGAAGGGAACAGAATATTACCTTTGGTCAACAGCTGCTTCTCATTTTGAAAAGCGAGGAATTTAGGAGCCAAATCTTAGATACCCTAAGTGCACTTAAATCTGCACTTCAGGTCTTTCTGTAAACTAAGTCTGATGCTTACTGCAAAACCAACCTCATCTTTCCCTGTAGCTCAGGAGAAAGATTTTCATGCATTATCTTGGATTTTCTTGACTTTAAGCCAGGATCAAACCCTCTGATTTCCCTGAGGAAAGAGGGTGGCGGAGGAAACCCAGAGGGCCTCCAGCCCTCATCTGAATGACCCTGTGGATAAGGCTGTCTTCAGCTCTGTATTTTGTTTTGCCAGCCTCTGATATAAAAATACTAGCTGCCTTTTCAAGAGCTTTTTGGGGTTCTGACTACACACTGATAGACTAAAAAGCATCCAGATACCCAAACAGAAGATGGTATATCTGCGTAAGGAAATATTACCCTTTTAAGTTTAACTAGAAGTTAATTATGATTAAATATTTTATTTTAATAAGGAAAAAATATTCTCTCTGAGCAGGTGTACTGAAGAAGGTTGGTATCTGTTCACAGACAGCTCGAATGGAGAATTTGGTCACACAGCTGACATTGTCACGCCAGTCATCTCCCTTTCAGGGCCAAAATGCAAAATCGTATTCTGGAACAACATGAATGGTTCAACAATAGGTCTGCTGGAGGTACGGAGATGTTATTTGTTTTGCGTTGTTTTTTTACTGCCCAAAACTGCTGTGTGAAACCTCGTGCCTTGCCCTTTAGTTTCACTAAAGCCTAAGCAAACAACAAATCAAAATGAACAATTACTAACATTCCACTGCTCTCAGTATTTTATGATCTGAAGGATGTATTAGCTTGAGTAAACTGGAGAAAATGTAACTTTCTACAACAATCAAAAATTTTGACGTTTATAGCCATACTATGGTTGGAACTTCCATACAAGAAAAAGCCTTGTGTTGTACAATACCCTTTGACTGAAAAGCATCATTAGATTATTTGGACATTGAGGACTTTGGTTGAATGTGGGAGCATGAAAAAAAGAAGTAACTGTGTTAAAATTTGCTGTAAAATTTTATAGAAACAGCTTATTCCTCAGAAGGTTTAACACACATATTTCAGAGGTTAATTATATTAATGTAAGTGGCATTGAACTATTTCTAGGACATAACAGTACCAAACTTTCTTACCCATAGATGGCCTTTTCTTCACTCCAGTTAAAATAAAAGCACTTCTGTAAAGGAAATGTAACTCGTTCAGTAGCTTGTAGATCAAATGAGTCACTGCAAAGTGAATGAATAAAACAGCAACATTGTTCTCGACAATTTTTTTGCTACACATCTGAGTAACTATAATGGGATTTCCCATGAATGTTACACAATAACTAAAGCAGTAGAAATTGATTGAAAAAAAATACTCGGGGTAAGTTACCCAGTCACCTGTGTACTCAGTATCAAATTGGGTGTGGCCAGTGTGTGTGAATTTAATTGCATAAATAAATTCTCACTAGCTTGGTTTATCTGAATAACAAAAGGCAATTATAATAAAAGACTGGTAGAATTCAACTGTTTTCTGGAAAAAATTTAAATGTATGTTGACAAAAGAAATGAAACCTAAGATGTGGTGTCCTTCACCCCATGCATATGACTTGGTAGACATTCAGAGGAAGCACATTTTATGTTTCCTTGGATTTTTCTTCAACAGTTTTTAAACATATCACTGAATTTCTCCCAAGTAAGTAAGGACCATGCTAGGCTGGTTGGCAAGTAGTTAAATTTAAATTCATCAGAAGTAGTGGGAAATCAGAGTATAAAGATGGTTTGTCCAAAGTTTTAGGACTTGGGACAGATTAATTTGTTATTCAAGCTACTAAAAAGAAAACTAGCTCTGTCCCAACCATAGACCAGGAAAACAGTGTATGTAAAATCATATGTGCATGTGTCTACATAGTCACACACATTTATATCTGTATTCATATAAATATATAGTTTGTACGTGAGTGTTAGGAAAATCCTTTTCTAATTCAGCACCCTTTATTCTCTCAAATAATATCTGTAATCTGTATTTATATCATTTTTTTTTTCTCTTAAAATTCATGTCTTCTGTGGACAGTTCTTCCTGTCTATAAAGCCAGGTGGCCAGGTGTCACTTTGTTTTTCTGTTCAATTTAATATATTGCTCCTGTTTCTTTTCTTCCTCTGGAATGAAGGCTCTTCAGTGTGAGGATCTGCTATTTGCCTGGCAGAACTTACCTGTTATGCAATATCACATAAACTCATGGGACCATATAAATTTTCAAAAAACCTCTTTTTTTTTTTTTTTTTTTTTTTTTCCATGAAGATGAAAAATGCCTGGGCTGCCCTAAGAAGATTACACAGAGTAGCAATAAATCCTTGAAAGCAGAAGTGGTTCAGGCCACTGATGAACTGATATTTAGCTCTGCGAGTACTGACTGGAGACACAGCTTGACACGCTTCTTCAAACACCCATCTTGTTGTTATTGTCAGCTCAGTTGAATTTGGATGCCCAAGAGGCTGGAGAAAAGCATATTTAGGACTTTGTGCTCATGTCAAAATTGTCAGGTTTTCCCAATTCAATGACTGTTCAGAGCGGTAAGGTTATTTGTGAGTCTTCCTTGCCCAAACAGATGAAATTTGGTCTTAGAAGAAAAGAAAAGGTTTTTATTTGTAGAAGGAAAAAACTAATATATTTTTCAGTACTCTTGTTGTTAATGCTGTTTCCATGTTTTATAAGTGTATCTCAACCCATTAATGAGCAATTTTTTATTTATGGCTGGCCACTCTGGATAAATTAATGGGGCAGGTTTGTTCAGGTGAGGCTCTGGACTGAGTATGTTTATGAAGAGATCACAAAATCTTAAAGAATTATTTTCTTAGACTAGTCAGTTGCACTGGCAAATCCCTTTGCGTCAGATAGGACATCAGGAAAAGGTTCTTCACTGAGAGAGTGGTCGGTCACTGGAACAGCTTCCCTGGGGAAGTGGTCACAGCACCAAGCCTGTCAGAGTTCAAGGAGCATCTCGACAACGATCTTAGTCATATGGTTTAGTTTTAGGTAGTCCTGCGACGAGTAGCGAGTTGGACTCGGTGACCATTATGGGTCCCTTCTAAATCCAGATAGTCTATGATTCTATAATATTTTCTATGATTCTATAATATTTAATGATGTTATAGAGATAAGTTGTACAAGATACTCTTGTATTCTTCTATACAGTTGAAGAATCTATATTGAGTTGGTAATGGAAAGATATTTTGTGACCTAGAGTTATTTCCTTTTTAGCTACTCTGTAAAACTGGTAACAAGACTTCTAAACTGTGGACTCAAAGTGGCAACCAAGGTCCCCAGTGGAACAGAGCAGAAGTGTTCTTAGGAATTCGTTCAAATTTTCAGGTGTGTATTCCTATATTATGTGCTCTCTAGGCAGATGGCTTTAGGTACTTTTATATTATGCATTCTTCACCTCCTCATTTCCCTTTTTGCCCCATGCACATACTGTACCCCTCCTTCTAAATAGCAAAAGTGATCTTTTTGGCTGTCTGATCAATTATCTGAGCCAGACACAAGTTTTTGGAAATTTCTCACTCCCCTTCAGTCTTAGATTGATATCCATCTTTAAGACAGAATCACTTCTATCCTTGAATCAAATTCAGGTTAAACTATTCCACTTCCTTTTCCTTAGTGTGTAGTAGTGTTAGATCTGGCTTATGAAAAGAAAATTTTGAACATGATGTTCGCTTTGAAATATGAACTGATTCCTAAGTCTCTTGGAGATACTTAGTCACAGATATGCCATGCTTAGTTTTATCCTTATTAAAAAAGCAGAGACAGACAGGAATATACTTAAAAATGTGTTACATTCCCTGGTACTTGTGTCTTGAATAGCTTTTAATGAAACTTTAACATTCTTCTTACCTTGATGAGAATAATATATGATGAATGACACAGACTAGTCTTTTTCACGCTTACATTGCAGAAGTAGGTGGAACCTTTGCTTTTAATTCAGAAGTGGTGACTAGTATCAGTTTGTGCTGCTCATTTTCTTTTTTTTTTTTTTTTTTTTTTTTTTTTTTTTGGTACATGGATTATGTTAGAAGATGGTCCTTCAATAACTGTAGTGACAGAGTGACAGATCTGTACAAGCAGTAGTACAAACTTTGATAGGACTGTGCTATAACAGTAAGAACTGACCACTCCATATTCCAAGATTTGCAAGGACTGTCATAGCCTCTGTTCAAGTCATGTTGCACGTATATCCTTCTATATACCTTAACAGTGTCTTGTTGTAATTTTTATTAGGTTGTTTTCAGGGCAAAACGTGGTGTCAGTTACATGGGAGACGTGGCAGTGGATGATATTACCTTTGAAGACTGCTCCCCTTTGCTCATCCCAGGCAGACCTTGCACATCAGAGGAATTCACATGTGCCAACAAGTACTGCATCCCAAAGGATAATCTGTGTGATTTTGTGAATGACTGTGGAGATAACTCAGATGAGAGCCCTTATATTTGCAGTGAGTATGGTAGTTTTGAGATATAATTATAACTATGTTTGCTATGAGTTGTTGTTACTTGAATCCTTATGGCAGCTCATCAGTTAAGAAAGCAAACAAGAAGGTAATAATTTAATTCTGTTCCTTGGCTTTTAAGGATTTTAAATTACTATTATTTAATTTGAATTCACACAGTAGAAAATAAAAAGAGTTGTTAGTGAATTTCTTAAAATAACTCAGAAAGTAGTTGTCTTTAAAAGCAGAATAAAATTCTCCTGCTTTCCATATGAAAAGAATGTATTAAGGCTGAAAAAAGTACTTCAAGTGTAACACCTTTGGGATATGAGAGACCTACCTCCTTTGATATTTCAAGGATTGTCAGGTCTCTTAGCAAATAATTTTAATTTGAATACAGTACAGTTATGGTTTTACAGGAGATATCAAGAAACAGCATCTGTACTGTCAGATTCAAAGAATGATATTTCATATCAAATAGTTTCTCCTCTGGAGAAATTGATCACAATATACAGTACTAGGATGTCCTTTTTTCTAATACAATCAGGAGAAATGCTCACACAATCAAATCTGCATTGTTTGGTACTGTATGAACAGTTGCCTCATTGTCCTTGAGATTATGAGTACAGTTTATCAAATTCTCTCTCAATACAATTCTATGAAGCAAAAGTATGCTGATGTCCTGTGAAGCTAAGGTACACAGCAAAGGAACTGTGTTTTGCAAATTATTTTCATACTATTAAACTTCTCAGTGATTTCCAAACCAGGAATAACGTGTCGTTAAGTTATATGGAGATCAATTCAGATCTTTTGCACCTAAAAATGAGGAGTGTATCAAGTTGGAATTATTTTGTTGAAAAACATTCTCATATTTTGACTTTTATTTTCTAAAAAATTTAAAAGCTGTTTACTTGTGACTTTTTTGCGTTTTCCAGATTGTCTGAAACACCATCAGCCATGTGAAGACTGAAGCATTAGGGACAAGATGGTTCAAACAGGCTAATGGGATTTAGTTTTGCAACCCCCTAAAGTATTTCATTCTGATTCCCCATTGGAAAAAGAGATTAACTGAAACAGTCTCAAAAAGAAAATGTTTTTCTGTAAAGTGGGTTTTTTACTTATTATTTTTAAGTTTAAAAAAAAAAGTAAAAAATCTTTTAAAAACTTAAGAAAATAACTTTCCTGACTGCATTTTAACAGGAAGTTTTACAATGAAGTTTTATGGCTTCATGGAGCCTTAAGAGCACAGGAGTTATTACTGGAGTGAAACTTCTATGTGAACATGGATTTTGCCTCAATTGAAAAATTTAATCCCATTTCATAATGTCTAATTGTGCTGTAAAATGCTTGGTGACCAATTATGACTTTCCTTGTTAGGTCTGGGAGTGCTTTGTTCAATAGTATTTTCAATAACAGTGTCAGGAATTAGACTAGTTTTAACTTCCTTTTTTTTCCTTTTTTTTTTTTTTCTGTTTTGAAATAGGTATGCTTCTTTAAATCTCTGCTATGTGCTGGAGAATTTGGGATTTCTTTGTGGAGTTATCTCTTCTTTATATGTTTAATATGGTAGAAATATATAATATAGCACCTGCTGAAAAGATACCTAACAGAAAAATGCTAGTTCTGTTTTCACAGAATTTTCCTGAGGTAGGTTGCCTCTAAAGAGAACATAATGACAGGAAGCACATATTTCCACTCTTTGTGATTTTTTTTTTTTTTTCCATTCCTTGAAGCCATCAGAGAAGAGTTGTTTCCTCACCACTGAACCATAGAATGGTAGCTTGAAAACTCCAAACTCAGAAGTCTGGGGAAGGCTTAAGTAGGGCAAAGCATGATAGATTAAAGCATAGGAAACAAGAAATGGGCAGTTTTTCCCAGACATGGAAGTTTTGTTTTAAAACCATGAAAACCATGCAGCTTCAAGACATCTCCATAGTACCTTTTAGCAGTAGATCTTCCTGGATCGCTAGTTTTAACTGTAGATGTTGTCTGCAATGTGCAGAAAGAGTTATAATATATTAGTTAATGAAATCTTTCTGCACTATGTTGAAAGAATTTAGTCCCTAATCTCTGTAATATTCCTGAAACTTCAGAAAGTTAATAGGACTATATCACACGATGATATTCACCAAGTTTAATTATGTGGTTTAGACAATGTTTAGACAAAGCCAATGCTGCTGAGATATAAACTATGCCACATAAGGCTGTTAAATTACTGTTGAGATCTGTGCCTTGGTTTTGTTTGCTTTGTACAAGGCTCTCTTTAATGAGTTGCCTGTTGTCAGTTCTGTAAAGTAAGTCAAGTACACATTTTAACAGATAACACTGATTCATCAAACATTTAGAAATGACTCCATTAGATACTGAATGAGTGATCCATGCTCAGAGTTTTCTTTAGGTACAATGTCACTAGTACTATTTTCTTACTACAAGTATATGAGAACAAAGTAAACCACAACAGTGCTGGAGAGGTCATGACTGGTAGCACTCCTTCAGCCTTGTTCAGAAACTGCCGGGGTTTGCCTTATGCTGCTTGAGGTTATCACTGTATCAGAAGAAGGTCTTTAAAGCAGCTCTGATTAGATGGAGTTGGGCATGCCTCCTTGAAGTAGAAATGTGGTTTATGAGATATAGGAAATTAAATTTTGTGAAAAAGATTGTGGACTAATAGTGATTTTCCAGTCTGAAATATGGATTAGTGCCAGTGCAGGTGTCTGTACTTTGTAGATGTTTGGTTTTGTCTTAGCTTGGTTAATGTTTGCTTTAGCTCATCAGTGTGCTTCTGAAGCAAGTCTCAGTTATTCCTATTTATTATGATTGCCCAAGGAAGTTGTGGATGCCCCCTCCCTGGAAGTGTTTAAGGCCAGGCTGGATGAGTCTTTGAGCAACCTGATCTAGTAGAAGGTGTCCCTGCTGATGGCAGGGGGATTGGAACTAGATGATCTTTAAGGTCCCTTCCAATCCAAACCATTCTGTGATTCTATGATGATTTGGTTTGCATTGTAGAGTATGCTCAAGCATATGGACTGGGTTCCTTTCATTAGAAAATAAATTGAAAGATGACCTCCAGGAGGGCATCAAATGTATTCTAACCACTAGTGGTCATTCAGCCTTCAGGATCAGTCTGTTTTCTCTGCCACACCCCTAAATGCCATCAGGTCCTCAGCATTAGGTGTTTTGCTCTACAGATCTGCTCCTATAGCTCTGTACTTCTTGTTCATCTAGGCATAGCTGTTGGGAATTATGTGACTTAAAATAGATTAAATTTTGTGCTATTTAATTTTTTGGTTTATTACAAAGAATCATTAGATCTTTTGTGATCAGTATAATGTGTGTCATATACCTACTGTCAAGTGTTTTTCTTAAATTATTAAACTCTCATTCAGTAGACTAATTCAATAGCCCTGTATCACTGCTACATAGACAAAAGGATTAGCTTTGGTTTTGTGCTGCATTACTGGGAGTTCACAGTTCTTCATAGAAGTGTATACTGCCAAAGATTTAATATGCAAGTGTGCAGTCATCTGCTGTAACTTGAGCTTCTAAGCAGACTGCCAAAATTCTCTTTTTCATCGGTGAAGTGACTCACTTCCAGGCTGAAGTTCATGTAATTTAAAATCGATTGCTTGAGTCAGATTAGATAAATTGTCCTATAGATATGACTATTTTTGTTTGTTGACTATAGAGATCCTACAAGGACATCTAAATTTAGATGAGGTAACATGCAATATAAACAGCACTCTCAGAGATGTTCAATGCTCATGCCTTAAGGTTTTGATTCTTTGAAAACTTGCCTTTGAAATAATTAGTTGCATGCGTGAATTTTATTGACTTGAGATGGAACTAGTAAGTAATTGAAGGAATTTATGAAGGGTCACAAAATATTAAGTCCCTAAATGATCATACAGCAGAAAATGAGTGACAAATTTTATGGGCAGTTACATTCAGTTGAGGTAAACTGCAGTCTATGTTTTGCATAAATTATAATAATTTCATTTAGCACATCAGGTGTGGGGTTTTTTAATTGTTATTTCAGATGGCATCATATCTGCAGAACAGGTAAAAGATAGTGAAGCTATTTTTGCTAAACAGTTCATATTTTTAAGGAAGGTTTTTAGCTTCTTTTTCACCCTCATGACCTCCACAAAGGAAAATACAAGGAAGAAATATTTCATTTTATTTCAGCCCGAAATTTTAGATGTAGCTGTCTGTACAATTTTGATCCATGTGTAGAATCCATGGATTTTAGCTCCTTGGCCTCATTATTGAACCTTCCAACCAGCTACCAAGTATAAATAAAGCTACTTTTAAGTGGCTGAACTTTATCAGACCCCATAAGAGGTTCAGGTTCTGTTTACATTTTTTGAGAGTTTTTGTCATTTCTTATATTGTCAGACCAAATAATCCATACAGTTTCCAAATTTATCTTCAAAGCTCTTTCCAGCAATAATAGTAAGAATATTCAGAGCACAGTTGAAAGTCTCTTGAAGGCTCTGCTGAAATTCCAACTTATTTCGCCAAGTTTAGTCTTACTTGGTAATCATTATAATGAAATTACAGATGCATAGAGGAAAAAATGTACACAGCTGAAACTTCTGGAGTGATGCAATTGACTTAACATTAATTTATGTGGACAGTTGACTCACCATGCTGGCTATTTTGACATTCAGGATTGGAAAATTGATAAAGAGCATGCATGTTGTTTCATATAAAAATAAACCAAAATTATGACTGCTTTCTCTTTTTCTAAGCACTAAATACAATTTAAGGAGAAATGTAGATGATCACCTATGTTTTCATATTGGCTAAAAAAGTACATGCGTGAATTCTTCTGGAAACATGAAAAATTAAACTAACTATGGCTGTGATTCAGCTGGAAGTTAGCACATCTGCATTTATGTTTTACCTATATGTGTCTGTATGGAGGCTGTGTCTTTATGATTCTCAATACATTTATTTGGATGGGTTTCTCTTCCCTAAATATAGATGTTTGTTATCTTTTTCACCTGACCTTAACATGTTCTTCTGAAAACAGGCTAGCTTTCTGCAGATGTCTTGGATGCCCTATGGAGGGCACCAATTGATCTCTGCCTGTAAGACCCTAAAGAGCTATTCAGCTTGACCTAAAATAGATTGCTTTATTTGGTTACTTTTATACCAAGGACTTTGTCAACTATATGATAACACAGAAACCTTATCCAGTTCTATTATAATATCCTAGAACATTAAAAGTGTTTTGTTTAATAAGATACATGGTTTTCATTTTTTCTACTGAATCATTATTTTTTATTTTATGGGTTTGAGTACTAGGTTGTAGTATATGTACCCAATTAACTTATTGAATAAAGATCTCTATTCATGTGTGTGCAAATGTTTTTCAGGTACATCTATTGGGTACTGCAATTTTGAGTTTGATCTTTGTGGATGGAAGCAAGATGAAAATGATGATTTTGACTGGAATCTCAGAACTAGCAGTACTACAAAAATGGGCACTGGACCGGCAACCGATCATACATTACAAGAGCCATCTGGTCATTATATTTTTATAAAGAGTTCATTTCTTCAACTGCCAGGACAGAAAGCTAGGATTTCTAGTCCTGTCCTAAGCAGAAGAAATAAAGACTGCAAGGTATGTGGAGGTGTGGTACTAGCATTCAGGAATGCAGAACTTGATTTCTAGATTGCACCAAGATATGAATAAAAGGTCACTGAAATCTTTCTTGAGAAAAAATAAGCATGTAGTAGAAGACTCAGGGCCTGATCTTATTTCCTTGAAAACATAAGAAAACATGTATCTTGCTGTGGGAGAAGAATGATTTTTGTAAGTAAATAAGTACTCTAGGAGATTCAGATGAAGTTGATAATGAACACAGTGTCTGATTTAGAATACATCTTGTGTGACACCAGCCCTGAGTAGTATACAACTATGTAATCATTTGTGATTTTATGGAGAAAATGTATATAAGTGCAGTAACATTTGGCTTACAGAGAATATGACTGCAAATGGAAGGATGTGTGACAGAGGGCTTGGTCACTGACTCTCCTCTAGAAAACAGAAAAAAATAAGCATTTATTTTGCAAAACTTTACAGCACAGCGACTTAAGCTTGATCATTTCTCTGCAAACCTAGATTAAAATGTTTTCTAGTTTTGATACATCTTTTACTGTCTTTGCTAAAATGATAACTTGTAGCTTCATAAGACATCTTTCAGAACACATCTATCAGAATCTGCTAGTGGAACAACATGCTGAAAAAGTGGACTTAACAGAAAATTAAGCTATGCATTACTTTGAAATTGTATTTTTCTAAATTTTCATAGTCTCTAAGTGTCAAGGCAAAAATGAGTGGTATCTCAGTTTCTAACATCAATGTCAAACAGAAAATGGAAGTTTAAACATTAATAGTTGCCAATAATTCTATTTACTAATAAAATCAGTAATAATTTAAAAATAATAACTAGAAATAGAGACAATGTAATATCTCTATATATTTGCATGGAGAAGAATATTATGCATAAAATGGAGCTGCTGTGAGAGGGAAAGTGGTATTTTTAGCCTTTGGAAAATTAGCAAAGGAAAATTTATAAAGACTTTAGAAAATTAACAAGGCTGGCATGGCTTAACATTTTTAGGGTAAATTTGGGAATGGATTTCCAGAATTGAAGAAGTGATCTGGGAAAAACAAACAAACAAACAAAAAAAAAACAAACCAAAAACAAACCAGAACATAATGAAGAGAAAAAGAAGGTATTGGTATACAAAGTAATTTCAACTTTTTTTTTTTTATATATGAGGGAATTAATCTCTCAAATAGTTAATTAAGACTGAGAATTTAATCCTAAGAAATCAGACAGCCTCTAAAACTATTTCACTCCATTCTGTGAGTTATCAGAGTTGAAAGGAAGTGTTAACAAATGCAGAGCCGTTTAAGTCATGCCAGCCTAGAATCTAGGGAAAAAAAATTTGGAACTACTGTGAGTAAAAACAACATTCAGGCTATTATTTTGCTAATTATTTTGCTATCAAAACATGAAGATCTGTCTAACTTGGCAACAACTGTGTGTGTTTGCTAAAGTTTTGCCCAGTCAAATAAGCTCAAGAGCTCTCTAATGATCTGGCCATAAAATAGCCACTCTGCTCTCCAGCATTTGGAGCATCTCCACCATCGATGCCACACTTGGAATTCTTACTCCATCTTTTTATTGGAGATACTGTGAGGTTATATCAGTGTCTATGTTTATGGAAGATGTAAAGTTTTACTGAGTTTCTGCCTGTAAAATAGGTTCTGTAGTAATTTTATTTTTTTTTAGATTTTTGTTATCACTAGTCTCATTTTGCAAGTTTACCTTTATACATCTGTTTAACAACTAGCTCTCTCAAGAGGATAATCTTGGTGAAGAGGAGTTAATTTTTAAACAGCCTTTCAACTGAACTGATTGTGTGATCACTGCACCATGCTCATCAAATGAAGGATGCTGTAGACTGAAATAGTCCTAGACAGTTTTAGTGTATATGGAGATGACTTCTCAATTCAAAATGTCCAGTCATTTGCCTCTAGGTCCATTTATCTCATACTCACTATTCATGAGGAAGATCAACTTCTGGTAACAGTTTGTCTGAAACTTGGAAAGAGTTCAGCTTATGCTTGAAATTTCTAAGCGGTTCATTTGGTTGAAATCCTTCTGTCTGTTTGAGAACTCACAAAACTCTTTATAGATGAGAAAGTCAGAAAGTATTAAACACAAATGACTTGATTTAATGATCCAAACAAAGTTACTAATTTCAATATGTCAGTACCAAAACTTATTCTAGCCATTATAAAATGTCTTCAAAGTTTGAGTCATCATCTCATGTCTTCTAAGTTGATTTTCTATATTGCCTAAAACATAAATATAAAAAAGAGGTCTGCTTGGAGGTGTTTGCTTCCTTCTCTAGCATCATATTTGAAAACATCACTGGTTTTATAAAATTTTATCTGGTTTTATGCTTTAAAAATATTTAACTTCTAATATCGATGAACAGTAAAACATATACGCAAAGAAACATAGAATAACTGAGAATAACAGGTTGATATCTGATCATTTGTGATGTATCACACATTAAATGCAATGAAATACCTGAAAGATAATTATTAGAAACAATTACTTTAGTCATGTTGAAAATTATTTACAAAAAACTGTGGTTCAGTGCACCTTCTACAAACAAAACTTCTAAATCCGTGATATGGCCTGAAACAGTCAGTCATATTTATGACATTTTATAGTGATTTTAAGGTTCTGACCAGTTCTGAAACTTTTATTTCAGTTCTGAAACTTTTATTTAGGCAACTGACCAAGGGAAATGACACTTCTGCTAAAGGAAATTGTATGAATGAAAAAATAATTTCAAGACTCAGAGCTTCATCTTAGCAGCTCAGACAGTCCCTTAAAGTATTTTACTCCTTTCTTTGAGTTATTAGAGAAGCAAATGCTACATCATATTTACAACAGACTTAGTTTGGGATCTCAGGCCCCTTCAGATCAATGGAAAATGTACACTTACATCAGTGGCACAAGAGTTTTTTGCAGAGAAAACAAATATACATCAGCAAGTATAAAGGAAGATACATAAAAAAAATGTGTTTGTTTGTATACAATACTTTCACAAACTAAGCTGCATCTTCAAAAGGAATAGAAATCCAAGGGAAACAGTCTAAGTAGAAAGAAATTGAGACTATACCAAAATAAATCTGGGAAAGAAAATTGAGAATTCTGATTCAAGGCATCAGTGATAAATAATTATACTATCTTGAAATGTCAACTCATAAGAAAATAAGGAAATCTATATATACCATTGTGGAATAATAAAGAAATTGTGTTGAAAATCCTTTAAAAAACCTGAAATACCTTCTTTGGTTTAGTATTCACTGCAGGACATTGTGTAGAGATACCAGCCTGAGAGCTGTTGCTTGGAACCAATTTTGAAGCAGCGTTGTTGTAGACAATTGTGCCAAAAGAGATAGTGTTGGAACAAGGGCTTGAATTTAGTTGCAATAAGTAACAAAAAGCTTATGGCATCCATTGTGATTCTGAGAGAATTTAAGAATGAAGCCAAAGAATTTTAATATAAAATATGAAAATGTCATTAGTATCACCAATTCCTTTATGTTATGCATGGTAGGAAGGGAGGGGGCTGTTTTTGTAAGTATTGTATTTTATCTATATTTTTGCATTGTAACCTTTCCAACTATATTTCAGTATCACAAAATTAGTTACAAACAGAACCAATTATAATTCTTTTAGTTTTCAAAAATCTATGATAAATTCTTTAGGATAGATCTGAAAAGTAGTCAACTGATAAACAGTAACATCCAGAGAACCTTGGAGAACTAAGACTAGAGAGATAGCCTACAGTCTGATGCAAAGCAAATTAAGTATGGGAATGAATATTTCACATACATTATAATTCAAGCCTGACTAACATGGGGCCCCAGTCCTGAAAGGACTTGGATACATGCCAAAATTAACTTTACGCACAACTGTTATAGAGATGACATTACTACTACATAATATGTCTAGAAATTATGTAATAGAACAGAAGAACAGTATGCTGACTCCAATATACAAAATTATTCAGTGTCTTTGAGATAAGCATATTGCAAATAAATGTGAAGTCCAAAAAGCAGTGTTGGGGGCCAGGGGAGGGGGGGATATGAATTCAATGATCATAAAAGGCAAACGTACAAAATACAGTCTGGTAGTTTTGAACTGTAGCCAATCAGGAGCAGTGCAGTGGGCAGCTTTATGAACATATCAGCTACGATGTAATGACAGTCAGAAAATCAAACAAAATTCGCAGTAGTAAAAAGAAATATAGAATAATCCTAAAAATGTGAAAATCATATCGTTTAAAGATATACACATATATTTAATAGAAAAGCCTCATTTAAAGAAGGATTTAAAGAGAAAGAGAGTAGTTGCAAGGACAGGAAGTGAGCAAGTGAACAGAAATATTTCCATACAAGAAAACTGACTTATAAAAACTTTACTACTTCATTGCACAGGAGACATTCTGTAAGTGAACATAATAAAACTTTCAAAAGAATTATAACACAAAGCCCTAAGTAGTATTACTAATAAATAATTAGAAAAAAAACCCAATTAAATAGAAATGTGGGGTTTTTTGGTTTTTTTGGTTTTTTTTTTTCATAGACAGAAGCCTATGAAATCCTATAGCACCAGGTAACACAAAAGGACACAACTTTACATTTACATGGGCATCATACTATTTACTATTATGTTTTTATAGCTATAATAAATAAGAGTTTTCATTCTTTAGGGCTTGTATTATGCTTTAGACTAGGAAGAAATTTGAGCTATAAATTTATTCTCACATGTTCTAGTATGAATTGCCTTCTTTCAGGGTAATACATCTTGGAAATATTCTGATCTTTGTCAGAAACAAGATACTGAACTAGATTAAATACTAATTTGACCAAATACAAGTATTATTTTGCTCTTGAAGAGAAAAATAACTGAGGGAGCAGTTAATGGTGACGACTCTTCATTGTGATTTTTTTTTTATATTCTGTATGTACTTGATCTTATTTATACTAAAGCAAACAAACCACTCTTTTCTGATCCAAGGACCTCTTAGGGGTTTTTTAGCTATTGTTTTGCATTTCTGCAATCCATGTAGAAGTTTTGCTCCCATATTAGATTAGGCTATTTTCTAATTACACACACTATAACCCAGCACAAACACTTTTATAACCAGAAAAGTGTTCAGTAAACTGAAGTTACTTCTCATATTATAAATTGCACTGCTCCTTTCTACTGTTTCCTCATCAAATATTTTAATTCTTTTATATTTACATGCAAGAGTTATTCAAAAGAAATGTAAATCAGCTGTCACAATACTGTAATGCTGGCTTCCAAGTTTGGCTTACGGAATAGTTCAAAAATTTTCACTAGTAAATCTTTTTTTGTGTATTTTAGTTAAATTGTTTTTGAATCAGTAAAATTAAAAGCTATTCTGAATTCTGAATGCCACAAATGATGCTCCATTTAATAATTAAGATAAATACAGTAGCAAAATGTGTCTGAAGTCACCTATTATATACTTGATGCTATTGTTCTTGCTTACAGATAGTTTTCTATTACCATATGTATGGAGCTCACATTGGATCATTAATTGTCTACCAGAGGACTATGGCAAAACATGAAAAAATTATCCTTAATCTCACTGGAAACCAGGGAAATTTTTGGCAGCGCAAGGCATTGATCCTGGCTGGAGATGGAGATGAAGATTTCCAAGTCGTCTTTGAAGGGATAGCTGGAAAAGGTCCCAAAGATGGCATAGCACTTGATGACCTCACATTTTCTAGGGAGTGCTTACCATCCCAGGAGTTTTTACCAGCAGAACCCACAAAGCTGCCTCCAACAGGTATGTTCCTGCTATGCACAAACAGTCTATGTCTGTAAATCCAGAAAGAATGAATAGCAGCATTGCTTTAATTTCTCTGTCTCTCCTTCACAAGAGAAATAGAACACAGCTTGCTAAAGACATGTGGAAACTAACATGCTTTTAAGTAGGTCTTTTAAATTCTAATAAAATTGGGTTTTGAAATAATTGTTTGGGTACTGAATACTTGTGAATCTGCAAGTCTCTATTGACAAGACATGTATACTTGGACAATGTCCTGCTTAATTCAGTGGGATTTATTTATCAAGAGTGGTAAAATATAGTTATTGTAAAATAAAGAACTAAGAGTGGGAACAGGGCCAATATGGATGGATTGCAATAAGGCCAGCAGGCTTTAATGCTTTTTAGCTAGTGGGAATTCTTACTGATACTGTTAAGGCACCATATCCATCTTCTTCCTGTGCAGTGTGGTGCCAGCACCGGTGCAATTATTTGCACCATGCCCCCTTACTGCCCAAGGAAATAAGACTCAGAAAAATGTTACTAAAAATTATAAAGTCCTGATGGGGATGGACCCCAATAACCCCAAGGTAAGAGCTGCTCCTGAAAGCACTGATGTTGTTCATTACTAATATTTGCTTGGACACAAATGATGAAAGAGAAACTCTTTCTGACAGAACAGGACAAATCTCTTTCCTCCTTCCACATTTATCACCAGAGCTACTGAAATATGAACCTTCAAAGTAGAATTTAGGAGATGCATTTTTTTTCCTGGGCCTACTACAGATTTCCTGCATGGCTGCAGCAAGTCATTTCATCTCCCTTCTCTTTCTGATCAATAAAACAAAGTTAATATTTCCCAATGTCAGGGACTACTGAGAGAATGGACCATTCATTTATGTGAACTGCTTTGCTTTGTGCACAAGATAAGCAGGAAAGATCTGGGCAGTGTTTTCTAGATGTATCTCTGATAAGTTGCCAGTTTCAGTATGTAGTATTGACTTCCTACTTCTGTCAAAACAGTCACAGAAATTTATTGCAAATGAGATTGGTATTTTAAAGTTCAGCTTTATATGAATGTTACCCCAAGAGGAACACTAGCTGAGATTTATGATTCTTTATTTTTGATGTTTTCAGACTCTGTTCTCATAATGGTAGATGCAAGTCCCTGTGGCAATGTTAGAAACTTTAAAAGCTTTGGTTTTGATAGTAAAGGACGTTCCAAAACACTTTTATGATGTATATAATAGAAAAGCTACTAAAAATCTCTGGAAAAAGCCACTAGAGACCGATTTATTGTTGTAGCTCATCTAAGATGTACTTTGTGAACTTTGTAGATTCACAACACTTTGAGATAATGGTCTAAATTCATTCTTATAGTGAACAGTCTTTTCTAAATCAACAATTTTCAGTTGTTCTAGATAAGAGTTTACAAGCCACTGAGATTTCCAACTTACAGCTACTATTTAGCTGTGATATCTGTTTGGATCATTGCTTGAAATGCGGGCTTACAAACCAAGTATGAAATCTACTTCTGCTTACAGAAATATCCTGAATAGTAGCAAAATTCATGCTGGAGGCTGTGAAAAGCACTCTGTAACATAACTTTGTAAACTAGAGCCAGCTAGAATGACTGTAATGATCAGCTGTGAAAATACAAACTCCTAGACTTCCCTGCTTATATGCAGCGACAAAGTAGAGTTTAACCAAAAGTGAAACACTTGTGTCCATTGCTCAAATTTTTTAAGGTTTCTGAGGATGAAGAACATCATACAGCGGAGATATACTCCTTTCTTGTTTCCAGCCAGAGTGAATACTTCCTAAGGAAATGGAAATATTTTCTCTCGAAGAGAGAGATTCCTAGGTTTTGAGGTCTATTCTCATAACATGACAATTCAGAATTGCTACTGTTGCATATTTTTCTAGCTGGTTAATATGCTTTCTCTACCACATTTGGACATATATTTCCTCTTCTCAGGACCTGCAAGGAATATTTCATTCATCTTAGGTACTCAAAATAGCACAGTGAATAGTAACTGTCATAATGTTCTCCTCCCCCTCTCTTCACCCAAACGAAGTTTGCTTATTCAGTGTTCTTTCTCACAGTTTCAAAACCTTACTTTGTAAGTTTTATGACATACCAATCTACAATTGGTATTCTGCAAACTGAACAAACACATTAAAAAAATCTGATACAATTCCTTTTTAATGTCTTTTTGGTTTTTTTTTAATAATAATTCATTGTAATGCACACATCAAAGGAGATTCTTCTTAGTCTTCTGAGCAGTATCACTGTGTAACACAAGGTTACTAAGGTGGTCTGTACTTGTTATTTCTGCACATATGTCCAGTGCTATGGCAATGGATATAGCGTAAGGACTAAAAAAAACAGAGATATTAAATGTTCCTATCTGTGACAGAGCGTCTCATTTTTCAGAAAAATTGTTCCCTGACAATATGTAAAATCTTTGAAGTACTAATCATTAAAAAAAATACATTTTAGGGCACTTGTTTGCCTTCTGGACAAACAAGCAGTAATACTTAAAGGCTGAATGCCAGCTCTGGATGATTAGGAAAAAAAAAATATTGAAAATTAGCTTTGTCATTTTCTGTAGATGGACCCTCATGATACTGCTTAGCAACAATGATGCTGAAGTGACCAGCCAGTGAGAGCTGCTTAAAATGGTGTGCCTGAGAAACAATAAACATTATTTTAGGCTGGGGCTTATCAACTCTTCACTGTATTGATAGTGATGTATGGGGGAGTATCAGGTTTTGCTCAAGTCCTAAAACAGTACTGTGTAGGAAGATACAAAGATAGTTTTGTTCTAACAGTGGTATTTATGTTCATTGCCATGTCTCTGCAGTTTGACCAGATTCTCGAGTTAGACTCTGCCCCATGTAAGGGACTGCCTGTATCCACATTAGCCCAGGAACAATCCTTGGCCACACTGAACCTTGAAAAGTTGCAATTCCAGCCTTGTTTCTTCTGAAATAACTCAGACTTTCCCATGGACCTGGCAAGCTGGCAGAATTGCATAGGTCAGGTAAAATATTTTACCCACACTTAATCACTCTTTCTCTCCATTACATTTCAAACATGCAGTGACAGTTATTTTCTATATGCTTTTCCCAGTAAAAGAGATTTAATAGTTTTCAAAGTCATGACCTTTCCAAGAAGCACTCACACCCTCTTCTTCTTAATGCAGAAACCATAATTTCAAAGGGAGATATACGATCCCCTCAAGAATGTTCACAGATTAAGATACTGTCTGACTATGCCTACAAAATGTGAGACCATTGGCATAAGTCGTATTTTATACTTACATTTTTTTTAACAAAGAGGCACAATGGATTTGACAACTTCCATGATCTCCAAATGTACTTGTCCTCTGTCTCCTTTCCATTCCTTCCCTCCTGAAGTGCTCTTACTGGCTATAAAAATGGTAGAGCCTTCCAGCAGAGCTTCTGCTCATGTCTCTGCAGCACTTATCTGGGAATACAACAGCTACCAAGGGCTGCCTGATCATATTATCAGGCTACAATGGAGAAAAGTTATTCCCAGAAACAAGAGAACTGATGGCTGTTGATTTCAGTTTTGTAGAGAAGACAGTTGTTATTTCCAACAAATTAAAAGAGATTCACTGAAGTTGGACACGTGTCTTTAAGAACATAGGAATATTGCAGAGTCTAGTTGGAGACCTCTATCTAGTGGGGTCCCTCAAGG
>NW_010305423.1:0-2904 GCF_000700745.2 Antrostomus carolinensis | reverse complement strand
GTTTCAGTGATGAACTGGGGTCGATTTAAGGGGCCATGCCATACTGCTCACTAATTACTTAGTTTTTGTACAGGTTGTGTTGTTAAGAGCCATGAAAAGATTCAGGGGATAGAGCAATTGAGGATTCTGGCATTAAACTTTTATTTCTGTCTTCGCATCTCTGGTGACCATTTAGTAAGGAAAGGCATAAACCTTGCTGAAGGAAGTGTTATGGAAGGAAATCCTCTCCTGCCAGGGCTGTCTTACCTCCTCTCCATATAGTGGAGCCTCTTAATCTGCTATTGTTCTTGCCAGTGGGACAGTGCTTGCTCAAGGCCATTTGTCACTCTTTTATTGCTCCTGGAGACTGCAAAACAGCAGGGTCTGTTTCTTTTCTCCATGACATGTATTTATGATGCTACAATGTAAACTGTTTAGCAAACCTGGTAGGACAACACAGAACTGGGGGGGGAAATCAGAGAATAGGGTGGCTCTATAATAGGTATAAATCATTAATCCAGATGAGTCTCCTGAGAGCCTTCCAACCTGGAAAAGCTATGCTGTTACTTGCCTGAAATGCACAGGGCACTAAAGCCATTGTATGTGTAAAGGCCTGCTCAGGGGTAGGTCATACGAGGTCCAGATGACTGCATTGGATTTAGATGTTCATTACAGGTGCTCTGCAGGAAGGAACTGCGTGTTTGGCTTTATTCCCACCAGTGAAGTGTAAGATCCAAGATGGCAAATGCTGCTGTTGCTTTTGCTGCTTTGGGGATCTCCCTGTTAAAGTGACAGTAAATATCTGTGCAATTGGCACAGTAAGTTTTTAACTTAGTGACCTCCCTGCCTGCCTTGGCATTCCTAAGTGTCATCAATGTGAAGTTGCTAAGAGAACACAAAGCCAGAAGTCTGGCCTTGAAGCTGTATGCACGGTTTGTGACTAAGGTACAAATCCTGAAGAAAAATTCAGGAGGTGTGATGGGCACTGATACCTGCGTGTTATAAATAGAGCCTGTGTGTTATAAATAGAGCCATCATGGTGCAAGGGGTAGGTTCTCAGCTGGTAGAAATAGCCATTGATACATTGATTTTTCCCAGGGTGTTTTTTTCAGTCCTGAACGTAGCTTGTGTCACTCCTGTTTTTTGCCGTGTCCCAGTTCTAGTGTATGTGCTCATACACGGCTTCAGTCTGTGTTGTGGACTTAGAGGAAAAGCACACCTGGCAAAGTTCCATCCCTGTCTTCTCTGGAAGAATAATGCTTGGAGGTGGTTGGGGAGGACTAATACTGATCATTACCTGCTTGGGGCAATTCTGTACATGCCCTCCTGTGGCTTGATATCTCTGGATGGACCCCAGCTCATCTTATTTGTAAAGAATAGTTTTCCTGTTCTGTCACAGGTTTGTCACCTTGCATTCATTTTGCACTCACTCCAGTGAAGTCAAAGGGAGTTCAAGGAGGGAGACAGGATTTCACTCCATCTCTCTGTCCATTCGGTATTATGGAACACTCAGCACCCAAGTATGTGCACTTCATCAGCTCTGCTATTAATTAAGCATGTTCCTGAGGGACATACTGAGCCAGATGTGACCAAGTCACCAAAGTGCTTGGAGTTTAGCTGGATTTTGTCTGGAATTTGTGTGAACTGTGAATGTGAACTCTGGTGTTTCCAGGGGCGGGGGAAGAAGTTGTTTCTTGTGTGGAAGGCCCATTTCTCAGGTTATTTTTGAGCTAAGGCTACAGGGTTAGAACATGACATTTCTTTCTCAGAACTCAGGAATCACGTGCAGGGGACTTAAGTGCGAGGCATGAAAGAGAGATGTTTTATCTGCTATGAGCAGAGTGGTCTGGAACAAACCAGCAATCCATCTGGATGACCTGCTCGTGTGATCTTTGGCGCTTACTGATGCCTGGTGCCGTGTTTAACTTGAATGTAGTTTTGCTCTGAAAAGTGACTTTTTATATAGTTGGTATCATGAAGTTCCACAGTTCACTCTGTTTCCATGCTCAAGCATGCTCACTTTATCAGTCAAGGAATACTTATTCTTGTATCTGTCGTTGCACAACTTGTTTCTGAAATAAGCCTTTTGTTCTTGTTTTTTCCTCAACAAGGATTTGGTAATTGGAAGTTAGCAGTCGTATTGACTATATACAGATCAAAATAAAGTCTAGTTTGCACTGTCATAACTGTGTTGACTCCACAGGGGTTAGCAAGAGTAAATTGGCTTTACAACTCAGTCATATGAACAGATGTGATTCTGGTTATGCACAAAAACCAATGAAATAGTGCTACTTGTATACAGTCACTTTTCAGACTGTTATTACAATATTTTCTTTGTATTAAAACAACTATAGTTTTCTAAATTCCCTTTACCCAGGTGTTACTTGTAAATTGCTGGGTACCATTGAGTGTATTCCAGGATGACATCAGGTATGCTGATGAGAAGAGTAAGGACTGACAAAAGCACGGATCCAGCTGCAGGGCTGTTAATCAGAAAAAAGGCTGGCAAATGATTTCCTCAGGTTGCGGATGGTCTCAGCTTTCGCTTCGTCTTCATTGGCATTTCCCCGCTGAGATGACTCAGATATGCTGAAGGTGTTTGTCAGGGACTGCGATTTGCTGAAATGGAAAACAGAGTTCAGACTCAGCAGGAGGAGGTGGTACTTCAAAGCTGGTTACTGATGCTTTGTGTTCCATCACACAGACAAATTCAAGGGTAAAAGGAGAGGTTGGCAAGGAGAATCTCCATATGCAAAGGCACCTAGGAGTGGGGGAGGTGGGGAGGGGTGGGTGGAAGAGGTTGGGGCACAGGCAGGTGGCTCTAATGTCACAGTCCATACTAGTAAGTGTTTATGAAAAAATCTGATTAAAAGTATGCAATTACCATTTGGTGCAGCTGTTCACAGAATCACAGAATGTTGGGGA
>NW_010305422.1:0-8434 GCF_000700745.2 Antrostomus carolinensis | reverse complement strand
AGCGTGTCAACCGCACCACACAGCTTGGTGGGAAGGGATGCCATTTTCTGTAAGTAACCTGCCAACAGAGTTTACCTTAACAGCTTGTGCAGTTTCACAGCCATGGGGTAAAGACGGGGTGCACGGCATGTGGAAAAAGCACGGACAGAAGCGCTCTCAGGAACAGGATAAGTGCTCAGACTATCAAGGATAATGATCACATTAGAAATATTTACAAGCAGAAGCTCTTAATATCGAACTAACTCTTCCAATTTAAGAAACACTGTCAGGAAATGGTGAATTCTAGCAAGAACAGTAACCTGTGATCCACCAGCACAGTCATGGAAGAGCTGAACCTAGAGACACACACAGATGCATTCATTCCAGTCAAGCCTCAGATAAATAAAAAGATGGCATTTTTCCAACCTAGCCCTGCAAGAGTAATTTAGGAACCAAACATTACATGGTGCCAGTGTATTGGTATAAGGGCAGTTCTGCAATGGAAGCTGCTAACAGGTACACTGGTGAATAAGAAAATAAAGCCCAATTACTGTTCCCAGATCCCTTACCTCTTCAGGACTAGCAGGAATCAAAGCCATTAAAATGCATTCTTTTATAGGTTAAAGTGAACAGATACCAAATAGATACACAAAGGAATAAAGTGTGGGGTCTTTTACGTAATCAGAAACATAAAAATGAACTTAAGATGTCATAGAACAGGATTTAAGCATGTGATTTTGAAGCAGTTCAAGTGGAAGCTTGCACTCTGTCTTGAATAGGATGGGAAATAAAGCGCATACTTCTGACTAACCTATTAGTTGCCTGTCAAGGTCCAGAACACCAAGGGCATTTGCTACACACGCTCACTTCTGCCGACATTTATTTGGAACTTCTTTTGTGAACACCTCTGTGGGAATATAAAAACATAAGACACACACATGAATGAAATTTGTATAACATAATACAAAAGGAAATTAGAAAAATGTTTTAATTTTGTTGAAAAGTTGCATTCACATCTTAATCCTTCCAGAAGAGTTCTTAGTACCCTTCCTTGTAGAAGAGCTAGGTACAGAGTCAGGACAGTAAGGCTACGTGAGGAGGCACTTAAAAGTCAGGAAATACCAGCATTAAACTACAAATACAATCTGGTTTCATGTTACCATGGGGACTATTCCCAAAGGTCATATTAGCCTGGGGACACTAAGTCCCATGGGGGAACCTTCACAGCCAAGGGATACCAACAGGCTCTTCTGGAGGGCAGTTCAGATCAGGAACCCAGCTCAAGGCCAAAGAAGTCTGCATCACCCTGATATATTTAGCCCCTGCAACGCTCCCCATACATTCAAATTATATTCTTCAGCCTCAATTATTTTCCCCAGGACCACATGGGACATTATGCAAGCTCTGTCTTCTTTCAGCTTGCACTTTCCTCATTTCCATAATAGTCCAGGATTCTTCTAATGACCCAGATCTTTTACGAGTTCAAATATTGGATCTATATCTTGGTAGCTGCTGCCTGCTGTCACATTCACTTCTCTTTTCAGTTGATAAAAGTTAAACATTAATTACAGGGACTATTTCTCTAACCTTGTCTCTGGACAGAATATGTAGTTGGGAACAGTACAGTCCATCACAGCTGCAGTCTATTTGGTAAGTGCTTCTTAAAAGCTAGACTACTTGTCTGCTGGGTGCGCTGTCTCACTGACAACTGGGGGAGCTGGGGGCTCTTAAAAGAAGTAACTTGGCTCAGGAAGCCATTTGGTGGTGGGCCTCAAGTGCCTTCTTCAGAGAGAAGGAGAAACAACGTTGTGACAGTGTGCAAAATACTCTGGCCCAGCTTTTCAAAGGGCTTTTGTTCTTCCTCTGTATGCTAGCTCCAGCGAGCGTGGAAGGGAGCAGAGGCTCCATGCTAGCTGGCACACCACGCGTTTGCTGCTGATACGCTGTGTCTTGTTCACTATGAATGTAAGCCAGCTTGGGTAGCAATTTAATAAAGCAGCTGAAGCTAATGCCATTTTTTGGCACCACATAAAAGAGTTTGTTGTAGGGTCACATATATGCATATAAGGGGTCATGTACCAGCAAATTTTCAGGAAACAGTAGACATGCACATTATTAGACTGAATTGCTGTCTGGCTCCAATATCTGAAATATGTAACCAACTCTTAACCCTCAGTCTCAGCGCTCGGATGCATTTAAATCACAAAAACGTGTAGGTTTTGTGTGTCTTAAACTAAGTTTTTAGAGTAGGAAAAGAATACCAAGAATGTAGCATCCATACAGAAATACTTGAAGAGCAATACTGCTGGAATTAGTGCTGCTACTGACACACTAGACTAATCAACACATCTCAAAATCTAAGATTGCTTCTAAAATCTCGATTTTAAATAAATTAATCTGGGGGTCTTATATTTTTTTAATTTGAATTTTTGAGACGTTAATTGTACATTTCCAAGACTTTCTTTGCAATCACGAGGGCTCTTTTTAACATACACATTTAATGGAAGATATTATTTCATAATCATGGGACTCTGGAGCTGCAGCTTTATAAGAAAAACACTAAATCTTATTAAACTTGTGATAAAATTATTGGTGTTGGCAACCTTGCAGGCATATGCCTAGAGCTACACAGTGTTTTCCTCCTTTAAGTACTGTAACTAAAAGGACTTTAATGAGAGCAAAAGAATGTGGCTCTGTCTGCCCAGAATCTTTTGGAATTTTCACTTTTCCCTAATGAAAATTAAAACAAATACTTTTTTTTTTTCCCCTGTAAGCTTTTATGGACATCTGAACTGACTTTTGTAATGAAGAAGGATTAAGCAAACTCAGGGAAATTATAAATGTGGTTTGTATTAGTCTGTAATTTGTAATTAGTTCATAAATTTAGAAATAGTTAATCTTTTAGTTCTGCTGAATGAAAATAGTGGTAAAACCACAGATCAGATCGTGGAACTGGAGTAATGCAGTGGTGAATTAAAACCCCTGAGCACAAGTGTCTGATCCCATAGCATTATGAAAACTGGAAATTTTGCTACTGGCTTTGAAGAGTACAAAGTTAATTTAACCAAAGTTGTAAAAGACTACTCAAGCAGCCAGATACTTAACAGATAATAATAAAAAATGTGATTTATTAGCTGTGTGCTTCTCATTGTGTTGTAATCCTACGATTAACTATGTTAATTACTTTTAGTTCAGTGAGCTAACTAGAGCACTGCTAGCATAATCCTATGTTTTACTGCAGTTTCCATTTAATGGATATAGATAATGTACATAGACATTCAAAGGCCATGCCCTAGCAATATACGTGTTATTTCAGAAACAGTTCTGGGTGCCAAATGATGAAAATATACTCGCCTATCACATGATTTACATTTCCTTAGAACTGCCCAAGTAGAAAATGAGCAGAGGCACTATCTGTTTTACACTGCCCCCTTGATAATCTGATGAAGACTGCTCTGATGAAATACAGAGAAATGCACATTTCATCCCAAAACAACTTCAGAACTCAGTTCTTCAGACTGGGTCCTAGCCAGGTGGTAGAGATGCAAGAGCCAAGCACCCAGGCATGGTTTATGGTATGGTAGCAGACAAGTAGCTGGCAGACACTGCAGGCTGCTGACTACAATAGCTCAGAGACTCCTCTCCCCTGTAATGGTTGCACCAGGACAAGGTTAGAAGAGAACTGGGCTCTGTAACACTCAACGTGGAGAATGAATAGACTCCCATTCTCACACCCCATAAACATCCTCACACACACCTTGTTAAACACCACCCTAGAGACTGCATTTCAAGCAGCTTTGCATAAACTCTATGTGACCTGGATACAGTGCTAGATAAAACCATCGGATAAAATACAGCACTAGAAATATGTGAACCTGGGATTAGGAGATCAGGGTGACTTAATGAGGAACCAGCCTGCACATCTGGACTGCTGTAAACATTGCCCAACTCAAGACCCCTGTGGAAAAAAACAGCAGAGCAATAGTAATTCAGTAAAATGTGCAAGAAATGTTCATTGCTAGCCCTGCAGTGATTCGCAGTACAAATTACTCTAAAGTCATGATGGCAAACAACTGCTGACCAATTTTCCTCTTTGGCTTGTTGTGCACTTGTTCTTACAGTATCCACATTTTATATTCTCTTTTTTTCTTGTAGACATGTAAATATTCCCACATTAAACCAACTGCTCATGTCAAGAGACAGCCAGTGACAAGGCCTTAGTCTAACTACACGGTGTGATAAGGAAGAAATAAAATGCATCTGCAAGTACAGAAAGTTTAAATGCCTGTACTCATGACTCAAGCTGGCACAAAGCAATTTGTAATTATACCTCCAACTTGCTCTTAGGGAGTTGTACCTCAGCAAGCTATTAACCAGATCCTGTATTACTGCAGTATTCCACCTCAAAGTGGTAGCAGGCAGAGAAAATTCAAGCCTTGAGTCTCAATATCAGGCTCTTCAGAGAGCATTGCTGGCTGCCGGACATGTGCACCAAGTCAGCATTGCTGACATTTTTCTGTCTGCATATGATGCTACTTCTGGAGGCCATATGACCTGCAGTTCACCATCCCAGCTCTATTTTTGGTAAGCTGCTGCAAGAAAGGATGAATTGGCATGGTTAGATGGTATGGGTGCATAGTTTAAGGGATTCACAGTTATTACCATTTTGTTTGCCTTTCCCTTCAGTTTAAGTGAGGCTGCCTAAGGCACCCAAAGTGCTCCCCATTCCCCTCCAAAATAGTACCAGGACTAGCAATTTTTGTTTGAGTGACAGAACGCTATACTTTGTCTTTCACTAAGTGGAAAGGAACATTTATACTCTCCTGAAGTCTCTCTGGCTGCATACCATAAGCAGGTTTACAAGCAACATCACCTTGGCAGCACAACCGCAACGAGCCCTTCTGGCCAAAATTTTCAATTACAGTGACTTAAATAAAAGTGACCGGCCTGTCAGAGATCTTCAGCACACTTGCTTCCAACGAAGTTAGCACATTAGGAAATCAGGACACAGTTATTTTAGTGCTTATATATAGGTTAAAACCAAACTTCAGATGCCTAAATTTGAAATTTGTGAAATGCGTCAGCAAAAGCATTATAAGAAGCCTGATCAAAATGCAATATTCTCCTTAAAGCAACATCCTAAGGAGGTCTTGTAGTTCTCTTCCCTATATCACAGTGTATGAAAAGCTCTAGAAAGGACTCATAAAGATCCTGAAGTGAACTGCATTTTGATCTCAAGCATGTGTTCCACCTCAACCTCACACTCTGTAGAACAATAATGACTCTACTTTTGAAACAGGATGAGACTACATCTAACACAGCCATGTGCATCCAGGTAAACACAATACTGCAAACATACTGCAAACACATTTATCCCACCTAACTTTAGACTTCTAAAATGTGGTGGTGTATACCTCAGATACTAATTGAGATTCTTATTAATTAGTGGAAAGGAGCACGCCCTTTTAAGTCATGATACATCTGATCCAGATTAGATGTCTACCTCAGGATAACATTAATCAGGGTGTAGAAATGCTGCTTTACTCTCACCAAGTACAGAGTCACAGAATTGCCCAGATTGGAAAAGACCTTTAAGATCATCAAGTCCAACCATTAACCTCACACTGACAGGTCCTCGACTGAACCATGTCCCTAAGCACTATGTCTACATGACTCCTAAATACCTCCAGGGATGGGGTCTTCACCACTGCCCTGGGCAACCTGTTCCAATGCTTCACAACCCTTAGGGTGAAGAAATTCTTCCTAATACCCAATCTAAACCTCCCTTGGCACAACTTGGGGCCATTTCCTCTTGTCCTATCACTTGCCACTTGGTTGAACGGACCGACCCCCACCTCTCTGCACTCTCCTTTTGGGTAGCTGTAGAGAGTGATAAGGTCTCCCCTTCCCCTCCTTTTCTCCAGGCTAAACAACCCCAGTTCTCTCAGCCACCCCTTATCCCCAGATGTCTAAGCTGTACATACCCAAGGTTATTGGAGAAGAAGCCCAGCTCAGTGCGAAATCCTGACTGGGAACGAGAATATTCCCAATAAACACCGCTGCCCTGTGTCACTGTAACAGCAACAAATAAAGGCAAAGAAGGACTTTGATATTTAGTCATTAGTGTATATTGGCAGTACTGATAATATCACCTTGTGTGTCAAGACTGGTAAAACAAGGTCAGAAACAAGCTGTACGCAACAGAGGCAACGAGAACTGGAAGCTAGTGTGGCTCTTCAGTTTCTGCATCAGGTTTCACACCTCCCCACACTACCTGGTGGGAAGTACTGTGCTACGTGGACATACTAACATGGGTGAACTAACTCCACTGCACTCTGTAGTTAGGCCCAAGCACTCCTAATAGTAATTGGTATGAATTATACCAACTCACCACTCTCTTGCACTGGTTAAACAGACCCCTGCCTTATCTAAAGAGTAGTCTGCATCTTTTACAACAATGTTAAGCGTGACCGCATCATTTTAACTTCCAGGTATCAGCTGGATATCGCACATTCGGTACTTTTACATTTAATAATTATTCAATGGACGTTTAAAGGAGCCCATCCTTAAACCAGAAAGATACATTCCACATAAATTGTAATGCACTGGAACAGATTTCTGTTTTCCATCCATTGAAATCACCATTAAAAAGCTTCTGTACTTACCATGCCAGCAAGAATATGGAAATAGTCAATAAAAATTAATTTCAAGTTTTAATTCTTGGTGGAAGATCTGAACAAAGAAGTTCAATTTAGGTAATTCTCCACTGTTGGCCAAGTTTGGGCTGCTACATCTCTACAAACACACATTCCTAGCAGTAGATACACTGCTGAGGAGACTTGATCCATCCAGAGACTTCCAGTCAATTGCAGGTATTGGTACAACATGGTGATGATGCCGAAAGCACTTTCTGTTTTACAGAAGGCATATGGAATTGATTCCTCTCTCATACCAACGTTAATCATTACACACTCTAATAAAGTCAGAATTAGAATAGCTTTGAATATACACTAGCATGCGTGAAAGAATACTGCGACTGTGTGTATTTCTCAGAGGTTTTTCTTTTCATTTCTTTTTTTCTTATTTCTCATGTTCCTCTGGGAGATCTCATTGCCAGTTTCAACAAAGGGCATCATCTCTATGCAGATGATATCCAACTCTACAACTCTGTCAGCTCACTCTCTGATCCCCTTCTTGCCACCTGTCTTCAACATGTCAATCAACAGATGGCTACACCATCACTAAGGAATGCTTCAAAGGCATTCAAAATGTTTTAAAAGTCCTCTTTGTTCCATGTCTGTGGCTCTGCTATCAGTCTTCTTAATTCAGCCTTTCAGTTCTCAGCCAAAAATCTTGCTGCTACCCATAACACAGGGTTTTCATTTTCTTTTCCCCTGCTTTAGAGCTAATTCCATAATATTTACAGATTTATCCATACTTTGACATCTGTTTCCTCTGTGTTATGTTGAATGCTTTACTCCACTTTAGAATAATGTGATTTTGTCCACTTTGGTTTTCTGAAAACATACTTTTTAAACTTCACCAAACAATGGGCAGGAAACTCGAAAAGAGGAGTCTCTCTCGAGAACTTTCAACACTACATGTTTTCTTGAATGCAGAGTCTCATTTTAAGACTTATGAAAATCTATTTTGGTGTCTACAGCAGGAAGTCAAAGCCCTCTATAAACTTACGAGAGTAACACTGCAGTTTTTTGCCAGAAGATGATAATATTTGAAATACTATCAAAATATAATTGTGTTGAACTGTACCAGACCCCTCTCACAGCATCTAGTCTTCTGCTTCTCCTCAGCCCTTTCTTATCTCCATGTCCTCTTTCGTAGCTCCCAGAAATAAGAAAGGAAGCCCATTCCTTCACTTATCTTGTTTCAATCTTGTCCACATTTTTAGGCCTTCCCTTAAAACCACTGCAGTATGCAAATGGTAACATCCCTGGTACAGCCTCAGTTCCACAGCAGTAATATTCCAAGGATTTGTAGTAATGGCCCATCATAAATGTGGAGTGTCTCTCACGGTAAAGGAAGTGGAAGAATGTAAAATGAATAAACAGAAGCGAAGCATAGCCACATGAGGAAAAATACAGCATGGAGGAAGTAGGGATCTGGTGTGAGAACACAAATGACTCGTGGAAGTACAGAATACCAAGGAAAAGAATTATATGGGGCAAGGCTCAGCCATGTAACACCCCACTGACACGCACGCCGAGAGCCTTGCAGCAGCGCCCATGACAGCTGGCAACCGCGCTCCCAGTGTACGCTTCCCAGTGCAGAAGGGTCTCCACCCAGCTGGCACACGCTGTTCCCTTAGTAAGGGGATGATCTTTTTATTTGCTACTGCCTCCGCCTCCCCTTCCATCCCCATGTGTAGGCCTGTGACAGCAACGGCAACAGCGGCTCGCCCCGCACTACAAGGGCGGGAGCCTCCTGCGCTCCCCTC
>NW_010305421.1:319-1381 GCF_000700745.2 Antrostomus carolinensis | reverse complement strand
CAGGCCAGGATGCCCTTGGCTTCTTGGCCACAGGCCAAGTGGGACCCAGCTGCTCTCGAAGGATCCCAGAGCATGTTTTCTGTTGGATCCCATTACTGGGAAGCTCTCTGTGTGGCAGCTGGTCCCGCTGGGTGCAGTGAGGAGCTGCAGGTACAGGGATGCACCAGCACCTGCTGCACTTCACCCCCCCCAAGCCCTCACCGTGGTTACACTGCCCAAGCCCCACTCTTGGTCAGTGTGTGTGGAGCAGCTCCCCGTCCTGCTGCCAGCCTGGCCAGGCTTTGGGGGAAAACTCCTTTTGAGATGAGCAGAGCTGCCTCCAGGACTTCTCCAAGCTATTTATGCTGCCGCCGAGCCACGGCATCACTGTGCAGCGCTGCGCCGAGTTTGCTCAGGGTGATGATGTACAGGGGTCTGGAAATGAAAGGGAATATTTTGCCTTTGAAAAGGAGAAGGATGGTTTCTGCTGTCTTACATTCTGAGATCTAGATAGGAAAAAAAAAAACCAACCCAACCCCTGTGTGTGTGTGATGAAAAGCTTCCTGCGAGCTCATCCCCTGTACCCATCCCCACGGTCTTGCGTGGTGTGAAATCACGACGTCGGTCGCCGAGGGGATGCAGGAGCGGAGGGGTGTGCGGAGACACAGCCCCTCGTGTTGTTTGAACACAGCCTTCAAATCCCAGAATGGGCCATTAGAAATTAAAGAGATGCTGTTAATCCGAGTTGGAAATAAAACAGGACACACATGAGCTCATCTGGTTGGTCTGGACCTCTGGTTGGTCTGGACCGCTGCTGGTGTCAGCTTCAATTGGAATAAACAAGCGTTGCCTGATGGTACCCAGCTCCTGGAAGGCAGAGCATTGCTGGGAGCCAGAGGCTGCTCTGCTCCCCGATGAGAACCACTTGCCCAATTTCTGCTCATTTTTAAACACAGGCGGTTGTGAAACCGAGAGGGTACTCAGGGGTACTCATTACCACTTCTTCTTTGCAAGAATTTTCCTCCAGCGCCCATAAAAACACTTCTCGCTCTCTCAAGGGATTCCACATCAAATATTCCAGGC
>NW_010305421.1:0-261 GCF_000700745.2 Antrostomus carolinensis | reverse complement strand
GGGGGGGGGGGGTGGAAAAGAAAAAGTCTAAACTGTTGAGTTGCTTTAATAAAGGAGCCAAAAAGGTTAACAGAGGGAAAGGGGGAGGTGGAAGGGAGGGGAGAGGCTCCTCGGGCAGTACTGTTGGTGGTTTTTGAAGCGGGTGCTGCTCCCACTGAGCCAACTCAGGGCACAGGTTATTACCTGCAGCCAGGAGCAAAATCCTGAGGAGGGGCAACGTGCACGTGGCTGTTCCCAGAAACTCCACGCACTGCTGCTTTA
>NW_010305420.1:1532-27306 GCF_000700745.2 Antrostomus carolinensis | reverse complement strand
CTGGACGGCGGGTCGGAACACGGATCCGCGCTGACTTACCCGCCTTCCCCCCACCCGCTTCCCTGCTCTGCTCCTGGCAGCCGGGGCAGGAGGAACGCGGCAGAGTTTATCAACATGAAAAAAAGACGGGGAAAGCTTTTCTCACGCTGGTTTGGTTTCGGTTTGTTTTGGTATTTTGGGAGAAGTTAATGTGCGGTAGCGGTTTTATTTCAGGAGGCCCCGCTCCCCTGACCGGCATTTGTTCCCCGAGCAGGTCTCGGTGCTGTATTTCGCCAGGAGCGCCGAGCTGGCGGGGCTGCGCTGCGAGACCCTCTCGGTGCCGCGGCAGATCACCTCTGCGCAGCTCTGGGAGGAGATCGTCAAGGTTCACCCAAGGTATTCGCGAGCGTTGCTGCCGAGGTGCACACGGTTTAACGTGGTCAGGGCTTTTTTGGTGAAAACAAATTCCGTGTTTAGAGTTGAGCTGGAGCATGTATCCGTACTTTGATACCATAAAAGCAGTGACATTACCTTGTTCTGATAACCCACAGCAAGCGTTTTGGCCAGTTGGAAGTGCTGTAGCTTTGTGTACACACAAGGAAAGACTAGATCCAATAAACCAACCCAAAAGTCGAGCCTAGGGGGTACTCGAAGACCCGCATCCCGTTGTCCAGGAGGGCCACAGTGCAGTAACTCTGCTGCAGTTGAAAACTGAGCTGTGTTACTAACCTGTGGAGAAGGTAAGATGTCTCAAGGAGGGATTAAGCACAGCCAGGGCAGTAAATAACAAATTCGTGTTAATGTGCAGGTGTTTTCAATCACTTATCTATAACTGAACTGTTAGCCATTGGTCCTAGCTTATGGCACTCTCTGGAAAGCAGGCAGGTTAGGAAGGGAACTGAAGCCTCGCCACAGGCTTCCAGCTCTTTGGCCCTGACATAGGAAAAAGATTCAGCCACTGTCAACCTCCTCTGCTGTGAAAAAGAAAACCACTGCTGGTTGTGTGTTATAGGGAGTCTGGTCCTGAGAGAGCGGTAGGTGTGTGCTGTAAGGACTCCTGCAGCGCTGCTGCTTTTCAGGGGTGTGGCAGAAACCCTCCCTCAGGTTAAGGCTGAGGGAAAGTACTCAGTTCTCTCAAGAATGTGTATGATAGGCAAAGGTGCAACACCATTTTGGAGGGGGGAGTTGATAAAATTAAGGTATAACACAGGTTGAGGTCTTTAGGATTTAATGCCAAATGCACTGGAATTTCTGTAGCTTTGGACTTAGGTGCCAAAGTCTTCCTTTAGGCACCAGCCTTCTTTATTAGACCTGCTCTCAAAGGCTTTGAAAAAAATTAACAATTTAGCAATGGCAACAGTTTCCAAATGAGAAGCTCTAACGACATGTTAGACCAGGAGCCTTTTCCCCACAGAGAATTGAGACTTAAGTGTGTTTTGTGGGAGTAGACAGTAGGGAATTAATGTATTTTACTTTGTAGCTTATTACTCAGTGTCAGCAGAGTGTGTGCAGCAGCACCTTTGGTGCGTTTGCTATAGTTTGTCAACTTTGTCCTTTTATGAATGATGACTTGGGGCAGTACATTTTGCATGTGCAGTTACTTCACAGTGGCCTTCTTGGAAAATGCTTCTGCTCCTAGCTTTTCTGGAAAAACTCAACATAATTGTAGGGTATTGACCACAGACTTCTATTCACATTGCTCATGGATATTCAAACTGCAGCTTGAGCAGTACTTGACAATGCTCTTCTGTTCCACCCATTTTCCCCAATGAATAAACTTGTGAGTGACATTAATTAGAGCCCATCCTTCTAATGGACACTTCAGTTCCATAGTTGTACTCAGTTACGCAGTGGCTTGCTTTACTTTCATACAATCCCTCCCTTTAGCCTGCTCCCTGAGTCAGTGCTACTGTGTTTTGCTCAGCCTGTGCCTTGCCCACTTTTGTCTATTGGGCTGGCAGGAAATAAGATCATTTTTACTTGTACCCTTTTGGCATGCCTACTCTCCACTGTCTGTGGCAGATTTTGTAGTCTCAAATAATAACAGTTATTGTGACTGCACCTTCTAAAGTAAAATGTTGGCATTCTTTTTCTGGTGTCTTACTAGTGTTGCTCTCAGACTCACTGTGTGATTGCACTTAGTTATGAAAGCAACTCCCTGCCTCATGGTATCCAAGCTGTGGACACTCACAGCAATGTCTCACAGATGTGAAATCAAGAAATACCTAGGAAATCTGACAGAAAATGCACCGTATCTGCCCTCTTAGTTCTGTTGCACCTCATTATCAATAGTGAATTTCAGGCTTGTAAATACAAAAGACCCAAAGCCTCATAAACTCTGAGGTAACACAATGAGAGCAACTTTTTGACCACTGAATTTTCATGAGATCTCACTAACAGCATCCCACAGTGGTTCTTGCTTTGTAAGAAAATTGCTCCTGTCCAGCCAGACTGAATCAGAGGAACATTTGCTTCTAATCCCAGATTGGATGGTTGCTACCTCTTGAGTTACCTACTTCTTTGTTAGAAGCTGCTGAAGTGAGTCTGGTAGACACTGGTTCATTTTGATGTAGGCCTATGACAAATCTAATTCCTGACTTCTCAGAATTATACTGAGTTGTTTCCTCCTTAGCCACCACAAGAAAGTCCAAGAGTAGGAGGGCGTTTGTTGTATTTTTTGAAAGTGTATTGGAAGCAGAGTTGCGTAAGTCTCAGTGGTGTTTACCTGAGCTGCCCTAGACTGTGCACCAGTTTGTTGTTTAATGAAATCTCATGGTTAAATGCAAACACTGTTTTTAAAAACCTATTTGTGCTCCTGCCAATCCCCCTCAGGCTTGCTGTCATCCGGGATCAAGTGGTTTTTGCTGTTCGGCAGGAGTACGTGCTTCTTGGAGATCAGCTCCTGGTGCTGCAGCCCGGAGACGAGGTTGCCATCATTCCGCCAATTAGTGGAGGCTGAATCTGCCCAGATTCTGTTAGGTACATATCACTTCTTGCTTAGTTTCCCGTGGAAGGTCATACTGTGCTAAAATATCTCATGGATTCTGTATAATGTTCCAATAATCTTTTTTTGTTTAGGTCCAGAGATGTGATTGCAGTTCTTTCCCTCCAACCCGGTACTCTTTCAAGAGAGCATAACTTGCACTTCCTACTGGGGAGAACCATTGTGCTGACAAGAAATTGTAAGCTGGTGTACTAATAAATGATTAACACATATGCAGTGAATGGAAGAAAATTGCCAGAGAGGTCAGGCATTGTTTTGAATTTGGGTTTTAGGTCTTACTATTCTTTTGTAGTTGTTTCTGGCTGCCAGTAGATACCCAGCTTGCCTAAATAAGATAATAATGAAAAACCTCCTGCCACTTTTTAACAGAAGAGATGATACAGAAAAAGAATTGAGTGCTGCTTAAAAAAAACCCTTTTTTGTGTGTGTTTGATGCTGTCAAAGGAACAGGTGTGTCCTTAGAATAGCTTAATTTCTTTGCATGCTTTCAAGTGCCAGTCCATGTAGCTTTTTCCATTACTGCTGCTGAAAATAATTATTTTCCTCGTCATTCTCAGCTGAACTGATGACTGGTTTCTGCTCAGAGAAATTAGAAGTGTCTCCTGTGTCACTGAACAGACTGATAGTGTGAGGTCCTGAATGTCCTGGAGAGCATAGTAAACTTTAGGATTAGAACTCTAATCTGTGTTTATCAGAAATCTCCACTGTAAACTATGTTTGATTTCAGTGTAAAGTAGGGAGGAGGGGCTGACAATTTTACTACAGATTTACTAGCACAGTAATCCGTCCTGGTTGATTGTACTGTTAAACTGGGGCCTCAGATGACTTACGGTTTTGTCCTACTGCACTAGACTTCCCTATCAAGAAGGAACATGTATACATTAAAAACCAGGTAATTGCTTGATATTTGTAGTTAATATTCTCTCAGCAAGTCTGCTGATAAGTGAATTTGCCATGGAGGCTGGTCTCTTGGGGTGAGGAAATAGATGGTGCATGTTTTCTGCATAAACTGGGGCATCAGCACTGGATAAAAAACAGTTAGCCAATGTTAGCATCGCCAAAAACAACAACAGAGTCTATTTGGTTTCAGCTTTTCTAGTGAGCTATGGAGGAAAGCAAAGATGTGCCAAAAGATTTTATCAAGCTCAAGTCTGAAAAGCTCTCTGTAGATGAAGTGTCAGAGCTGGTCATTTCACCATACTGTGGGGCAGTGTCTCTGTTCATTGGTGAGTTTAATAGTTCTGAGCAGGATCTCTGGATGTGTTAATAGTCTAATAAATGGAACCTCGATTGTCCACACCCCAAACTCGTGCTTCTCAAATAAATAAATTCCTGGACTGAACCCAGGACATTTAGAAGACACGTTCTGAATTACTTAGAACAAGACCATGCCAGCTCTTAAGCGGTTGCACTGAGACAAAGTGGTGAGAAGCTTCCCTGCTGGTGTGGCTATCCTAGGACAGAACGGAACAGCAGCTCTGCAATACAGGGCTGCTTGGGTGCTGTTCTCCCATCCCTTTGGACACAGCTTGTTCAAGGTGGGAAGTGGGATGTTGTGGCTGTGCAAACCACAGGTCCACACCTGTATGAGAAAGCTCCTGCAACTCAGATCTTGGTTGAAAGTAAAGTACTATTTTACCTATGGGCTGGTGAAGGTCAAGGCTGATAGCTCTGTCCTGTTGCTTAATGTACATGGTACAGTCTTGAAACCCCTTTGTGCTTAAACCTTAGGGCTTCTAAATACTGAACATTTAAACACTGCATGGGCAAATGCAATAATAGCACTGTAGCAGTTAACCACAGAAGATGTCCCAGCCTTGGGCATTACAGACTGCAGACTTGCATAATGTGTAAACTAAATTCTTCCTTGTATATTAAAGATTTCTCTTGTTCAAAGAACCACTTTACGCAGCCATGATTAAGGGAGGTCATTTATATTTGCACAGTGCTGACCTTGGCCATAGCAGGAGATCCTGCATTTTACTCAGTATTTATATATAATATATTCTATATTTATTATATAAAAGTATAAATATTATAAATGTATATGTTTATTTACTCATTGCTTTTGATTGATAAATCATATGTGTTTAGGTACTACAAGAAATAATTTTGAAGGGAAAAAAGTGATTCACTTAGAATATGAAGCCTATACTTCAATGGCAGAGACAGAAATAAAGAAAATCTGCAGAGACGTTAGACAGAAATGGCCATCAGTCAAACATATTGCAGTGCACCATAGACTTGGGTATGTATGACCAGACCCCTTTCTTCTGAAAGTGGAATATTAATCCTTGTCTGCTGCATGGCTGTGCTTACATCGTTGCCGGATGTGCAAGAGTCTTTATAAATTGTAATGCAGCAAAGCTGGCTGCAGGATCAAGCTCTCGCCGCAGAGCTGAATTTCAGAAATTGTCTTTACAAAAATGTAGTGTTTGCTGGAGTCCACATTCAGCCTGCAGGATCCTTGATGCTGGTGTGATGGTTTGAAAGTGGGGAGAAGGGACTGAGATTTCATTCCAGGGAAGGGAAGGCTATTGGTTTGTTTTGTCTCTTTTTAAAGACATGAAGTTGGCAGCACTTTCTTTTTTCTTCTCTTTTCCATTGAGGTGCTGCAGAATGTTCTTATTGTCAGATTTAAGTCAAATTATGCCATAGGGAACCTGAAAACTTAGACTACGGGGAGGGGAGAGGCATGGTAATTGCCAGCTGTGCTTGCTGGAGAACCTCCTGTTGTTCCTTAAGTCTTGGATAAGCATTTTCTGTTGGTTTCAAAACACAGAATACTAGTGTCTGACATACTCTTGAGCCTTCTCTATTCATGAGATTTCTCACTGAACCTAGCAGGATTTGCAGAGTCTCATGCAAATGCTTGTTTCCTTTTCTCAGCAGAAGGAATTTAGGAGGTGATTGCAAAGGGTAATACCAGCTCTGAGGGGTAGTTTCCTTAGATTTCCTCTGTAGTCAAGACAGAGAGGGATTCTCTTGAGGGCAGCTCGAAGCATTTAAGCTTAGATTTTTTCTTATGAACTGTTTGCCAGAGGAGTCTTACTATAGAGGGAGGACTGGGAGGCAGCTTTTGGGAATACTACCCTTATGAGGAGCAAAATAAAACCTTGTGCTGCTTCTGTTAAGTTTGGAAGACAACACACCAAACAGGAAAAACTTTGTAATTTGAAATCACAATTTGTCAAGAATGGTTTCATTGCAAAATCTGCATAGTTTGAGGCACTTAATTTCTTCTTTTACAAATTCTTGTGCAAACTGAGATGATTTCTTAGGTTTTCAGATAAGAACTGGCTGTTCCTAACTTGTTATTTTTCATTATTAAGCTAGCTTCCAATGAATATCCTATGCATTGTTGCAAGTTAGCAATTTTCTCCTCTTAATTCCATAGACTTTATTAAAAAAAAAGAAAGAATAGAAGAAAAAAGCCTATGTCTGGTGGGTTTATTTATTCTAAACCATAGAATTCTCACATCTGGTACTGATTTTGGTTGTGGTTTTCTTTCTTTGAAAAAGTGTATAATCTTTTGGACATGGCTTGACACTTGCTTAGTATGAATGAGTCAGGGGAGCGTGTGGCCAGAATACTGACGTGACATGGCCACAACTCTTGGGTGCTCTTGATGTTAAGCATTAGCTAAAGCTGCTGTTGTTCCTCTTCTCTCCCTAGTGTGGTTCCAATAACTGAAGCAAGTGTAATTATTGCAGTCTCCTCTCCACACAGAGCAGAATCCCTTGAAGCTGTAACGTACTGCATCAATACCTTAAAAGCATCCGTCCCAATATGGAAAAAGGTATGTTTGGGGACCCATTTGATTTTAGGCCTCTGCCAGAGTCTTAAAAAGCTGTGCTAAAGGCTGCTGGTGCTCTTAAGGGAAGCTGCTGAAGCATTATTGGCAGCAGTTGCACTGATGGGATGCCAGTATCTAGCACCAGTGAGTTTCCTCTAATGCAGCCAGGCCCACCTGTGGCAGGTAGGCCCTCCCTTGCCTGTTCCATCCAGCTCTTTTAATGCCATCCAGGGGTCAAAGTGAAGAAGCCTTGAGCTCTCCTCTTTTGAGTGCCGAAACTCAGTTCTGCACAGGCTTGTGGAGGAACTTTGAGTCAGCTTTGCTTTGGGCAGCATTGCAGTTTTGCAAGTAAAAGTGGCATTTCTCGTCTTTCTGTTTTGCCCTTATCCCTGTGGCCCTGAGAAAGTGCAAAGCATTAAGCAGCAGCACACAATGAAGGGATAAACAGAGGTCCCAAAGCTAGTATGTGCACACAACAATCTGTGGAGAGACCAGCCTGGGTCTAGAAAGAGCCTTATTGCATAACTAGTGTTGCATGGATGCAATGAGCATTACCTCTGCCTTCTCTCCCAGACAGAACTTGTCATGTGGTAACTGCCATGTTCTCTGCATGAGTCCACTTTTCTGATACCTCTTTCAGGAGGCTGGAGTTCTGTGGTCTCGGGAAGAATAATTAGGGGCTCAGAACCTTCCTGAATTTGCTGCTTAGGACTGGACTGCTGCTGGGTAGTCCAGTCTGTCCTGAAGATCTAATACTTACTGTATTTTGTGTACTGTCATTTTTATTTTTTTAGTACTGACATTTTGTTTGTACTGAAATACTCCTAAAAATAAAGGTACAGTAGGTTAACATGGCAACATGTAAAAAGGGCAGTTTCAGACATGACTGCTGTGTAATCTATAGCTTTTACATAATTTTTTTTAGATCTCTTTCTTGCATTGACTGCAGTATAGACAGGCCCTTCTAAATTGAATGGGGCTCAGCTGAAGGTTCAGCATCTGCCCACATGTAAGTCAGTATGTTCTGAGAGTGCTGCCCTCTTTTCTGTTTGCCAGCCAAGTGCTGTGTAGTCCTGTTGTGATCAGTAAATAACAGCAGGATGGCTGTGGAGTTGTTTGGCCTGGCTTGTGGCTGTATGTAGCAGACTCCAACAATATTTCCTATTCTTTGTTTATATTTGCAGGAGATTTACGAGGATGAATATTCTTGGAAAGAAAACAAGGAATGCTTTTGGGCAAATTCAGAAAAATAACTGTAGTCTTTTAATAATAAAGTGTTACTGTTCCTAATGAGCATACTGGTTTAGCTTTGAGTCATTTGATTTACAGAGAATCTATATGTTTTTCAGCAGTTGCAATGGATGTTTCAATCTGAATAGTTTAATTAGGACTGAATTAAATGAATGAGTAATAATTAGGGTTTTTAAGCGTTCTCTATTCCCCTTTGAAATCGTATCTTTGTACATTTTAACATGGAGTTAGTTTTTAACACAATCTTCCCTAAAATTCTTGGTTGCAAGGTGTTTAGTCCTCTATGATATATAATGCTTTAATGCCTTTAGATTGGTAATCTGTGTTCACTGTCTGCATGGGAGGTCACAACAGGACAATTGTATTTTTTAAAAAAAGTTAAGTCCTGAGTAGTTTAATTTTATATGAATGTAGAATCAGTTTGCAAGCTGTATGCTATTTTGACATTCTCACAACATGAAAGCTACTTGAAGTAGATTCAACATTTTGATACAGACAGAGAAGAGAATATAAACGATACCTCAGAGTTATTAACTTTCTAGTAGTGGTTACTTTCCAGTAGCTCTGTCTCACAGGAACATTTTTACTGTGCAGCTGATATTACAAGTCCATTGCATTAAAAAAATATGGACAGACCCTGAATCAAAGTTAGATCTAATACTCTACCAGGTATTGCATTGGCAATAACACACAAACCTGTAACTACTTAATAACGTCTACACATGTTTAATTTTGAAGGAGCTTGTCTGTGTAATTTTAGGGTGCTGCAGGAAAAAAAGCCAGGTATTATTACAAATAAACAGCTTTAAGTTTAATTAGTTTTAGTAGGCTGACTTTAGACTTGTTAGGATTCAAAATCATTGAAATAGATTTTTCAAAAGCAAGTGAGTCTATTGAAGTTTTTGCAGTTTATATATCCATTTATATTCACATTTATGATTTTAATATCTTTTTTTTAAATCTCGTTCCTATTTGAAACCTAGTTAAAAAAAACTGGCATAGTATGCCTATGCTTCCACTGGAAGCAATGGGTTGCTCATCGAAGTAGGACAATTTTATTTATATTTGTACTGTGCCATGATAGTGTTTAGATGCTAAGAGTTCAAAGTCCCATTGTGTATGGCATTTTTACTCATGCTGACAGTGAGTTTTATCTAGGCATCATTATCAGTGTAGGCATGCTAGACATAAAGGAAGGGAAATGAAGTAAAGAAAAGTCAAATGATTTGCTCAAGTTTAGATATGATTACATCACACAACACTTAAGCCTCACCTGTATAATGCATTTCATTGAGCCTGCAGTAAAAATCTACGAACCAGCTGCTAGCTGCACAAAATAAATTGAGAAAAATAGGCAATCTTTTTTCCCTTAGTGATCTCAATCAGTTTTAATACTTAGTGATGGTTACTGTATCTGGATTAAGTAAACCCAAATCAAACATACAGCTTAGGCAGAAGCATGGTTAAACTGTGCTTGTTAATTTACTGATGCGCTTTCCGCAATGGAAGTGAGCGAGTCCTTCCTCTGCAAGACAGCAGCTGCTCCTTGTGTGCTTGCACATTCACAGCCTCCAAACCATGTGGACCCTATTATCCAGGCAGAGCTGAGCAAGTTGAAGGTTGAATTTTCCTTTGCTTTGAGTTTGGAGAGAAGCCCTCTGCTATTTAAATGTCATTTTTACCGGGAATTGTGCAGAATCGTGAGTCCAGATCACTTTCTGTGTCAAATAATTCTTTTTTACTTTAGAAAATAAAGAAATACATAAACTTTCCCACTTTTGGTGTTCATTTTTCCATGTTGATGTTTGCTGTTACCATGCAACTAATTAGTGTATTAATTTCACAAAAATAAATGGGTGGCTTGCCTTGTAGCAGATGGCTTATGAATGAAGTAAAACCTATGCTTGCATATTGGTGCTGTGCTCTCTTACAGAAGAAAAGTGGTATTTAGAACAGTTAAATTGTACTTGCACACCCTGGGTCAAGGGCAATTCCTGTGTTGCACTAGTGCCTCTCGAGTGCTGCAGTCTCTTAGATGGTTTCTCCAGGGTGACCTTAAGTGCACCTTCCCCGTCAACAATGCAGCTGAAAAGGAGGGTGCAGAAAAGAAGAGAAAGAATAATTGTGTACTTCCCCACAGTGACCAGGAACAATGAATGGAAGAGATGTTGTACTGAGTCACAGCTGAGTGTTACAATGTGTGTATGCTGCCATGGTCAAAACAATGAAATGTCATTTTGTGTCCCTAGCTGTGCATGAGGCAAGTATTGCTTTGTTCTGGAACAATGATGTATCAGTCTTGTGTAACTTCGGGTTCTTCAGCTGGCATCTAAAAGCGAAATGGAAATGCCCCTAGGAGGGATGATGTGCATAATTAGAGGTAAAATGTATCTCACTGAAATTTAAGTTCATACTGAGCTCGGTGTTCCGTCTCCCTCTGTAGGGCTGCCCTCTCTGCTAGGGAGATATTATTGGAAGAGGACAAATTACTCTGTCCTAAGATAGCTGCCTAAGGCCATGTCTGGACTGACCCAGAAGTGCTTCCAGATTTCCAGGCCAGGGGATGAATTCCAGCTGCATCTTACTGCATGTCAGGGCAAAATGTGGCTGCGCATGTCCTGGTTTCTCCACATGCAGGACTAGGCTGCCAAATGAGGGCTACCTTGTGTTCTGGTGAGGTCTGTGAGTGGGATGATAGGCAGCTTCAATGTACAATGCAGTCCTAGCTTTCTGGGCTGAGTCCAGCTGTTTATTTGCCTTGGCTATAGGGGAGGGTAATCCCAGTCCTCTGAGGCTCTTCCAGCTCTGTCACAGTGTGCTACAGAGGTGGTGGCCCCAGGTGTGGACAGATGTTCCTAGGAACAGATGGCTGTAGACCGGCGGGTCATCATGTGGTTCCTGTTGAGATCTGCCAGATGAGGGGTATTTGTGGAAGGGAAGTGACTTGTCTTCAGAGCGAGAATTTGTCCTGAAAAGATGTCTTGGCTGGCAACATTTGAATACACTGATCCATTCCTTTGTCTGACAGAACGTCCATCTACCAGCATTGTTTAATTTTAAGGATTTCCTTTTCTGAATTTGATCTTTCATTCTGCTCTGTTCTCAAGAGAAGCTCTGCTTGATGCGTACTATGAAAACAGTAACTGATGGATTGTCATGAAATAAAAGGGGGCGGACAGGGGGACTGTGTTATAAGAAGCCTACCCAGGAGATGGCAGCCGAGGGACAGCTGTGAGGGAGAAGCAGCTCCCAGCCTGCCCAGGTGCTGGCAGTGCTGGCAAATACTTCATCTGTCACTCATGAAACTGCCACTGTCGAACTCGGGAATGAAGCCTTTAGATTGCTCAACTTTTAACTTGATTTTTGGCTTTCAGCTCACTTTTCCTATAGCTGTTCAGGGTATTTGTTGTTTTTATAGATTAATGCATTGATTTGCTCCATCAGAAACATTAAGACAAAAAAACTGCTAAAACTAGTTATTAACAAAGTGAAATTGCCTGTGAAAGCAGACACTGCTATCCCTGCCCCCCCAAAAAAACCTCTGAAAACTCAGTCTTGAGCTCTTCCATTGAGTGTCTTGTGGAAGTATTGTAAGAGAGTTAACAGGCAGAGAACTATAAATCAGCAGTTTGAGTACTTTAGGCCAGTTTTTTTAAAAAACAAGCCAACTGTACAATTTGATCTTTTCAAGTGTTGCAAAAATTAGCATACTGATGTATCTTTCTAACAGTTGTTTGAAAAGTTCTATTTCAACTATTTTAAGAGAAAGAGGCAAATACATTTTTAAAACTGCTAGCACACCAAAGCTTGTGATTGGCTATGAATCATTGATCATAAATGAGGGCAGAAAGGTTGACTTAAAAGATGGGACTTAACTTTTTTGAGGCTGTGAAAATTATGTACACTTTATTACCTTTAAAGGCAATAAAAAGTTGAGGCAATCAGCTATAGATTTTGAGATGCATTTTCTTTAGTCTTTAATTTGCAACCTTTTGTTGCACCTCAGTTGTGGATATAAAGGGTAATACACACAAGTCAGTATGTAAGGAATCTGGCAGTCAATTCTGCAGAACATTGAGACTTGGTGAAAGATGGACTTTTGTGCCTTAAGATTAGTCATCTGCTTCTGTATTATGGAAATGTTGAAGTTCCTAGCCTCAATGTGTATGTACCAGTGTTAAAAGTATGGAGGAGCTGAAAGTGGGGAAAAAAAGGAAGCCACGTGGAAGTGGCTATTTTCCAGGTGGTTACTGCCTTGACTGTCTTCCTAATGTCTTCCTATTCACAGCCAAGTTCCTCCCTCTCTTCCTTTCCACTGTGCTTCTGCTGAAATGTTGCATTTGGCTTTTCCAGCATATGGTGGGGAGTAGACAGCACTGGTGTCAGGACATGATGATTCTATGACATGCTAATGCTGACCAATTCTGTACACAGTATTTGTGCAGGGCATCAGATGGGCAGAATATGGTGTAATTTGATGCCAGTGATGATGATAACCCCATGTTTATAGAAAGGCCTGACCATGGTAAGGTTTTAAGGCCAACTATTCAACCAGAGCTTCAAATACAGGTATTTGTACTAATGTGAACTGACTTATACTACAGTATAGCTTACCAGTAATCTTACACTCATATAACCTGCAAGACTTCAAGTGCAGATTCCTTGTAAATATATCCTATTTTCTGTAGTGCTTTCTTCAGTAGCATTTCTTCTCTTTAGGGTGCTGTTTAAAAACACATGAGTCTGTGTTCAGCAGTATTCTTTTTATTGTAGTAATGCTGTTAGGCCTTCAGGTAGGCACCACAGTGATACAGTCCCTGCTCGCAGAGAGCTTACATACTAGCATTCAGAAGTCAGTTTGATTATAAACTCTGTTGCACATCCCAAATCTATACATAGGCTCATATGAAACTAACTTTGATTTTGGACTTGATTCTAGTACTTCAAGAAGTCAGCAGCTAGATTTCAAGACCAGAATCAGATACAACTTGAGTTTGCTGAAGGTATTCCTGACTTCTCTTGCTGCAAGCACAAACAGAAGCACATGCTGAAGCTCAGCATTTCAGAATATTATTTCACCTGTAATGTGCTGTTTTTAAAAAGTAAAACTAAAAAAAACCAAAAAACATCCCCTTGCGCATAATACAAAATATACATAATATTTCCAGCATTATTTGCGGCTGTGCCAACTTAAAAGTGCAATAAACTCACCCATTACAAAAACTGAATTAGCCATTTAAGTATTAACTGTAAAGAAAAATAAACTAGTAACTTTAAGTGGTTAGGATACAAAGACCTTACCCATTGCTATGCCTTCCCTTTATTTTGGGAGAAAGTATTACACCCAGGCTGGGGAGAAAATCCTCCTGTCTAGGACAAAATAAAACCCAGAGAAGCCTAGTGAATGGAAACATTGCTACCTAATAGATAAACTGTTAAATCCCCCAAAGAAGTTGGATGTCAGATATTGACCTGTACCTCCCACCAAAGGTGGAAGAAGGAAATCTGGCTGAATGCCTAAATTTCCCTTGCAAGCAACACCAGAAATTAAAGACGCTGCCATCTGCTGCATTGTGAAATTCCCCCTCTGGCCTGGAGTGCATGACCCTGGTTATGTCAGAGCTTCCCACACATACAAGTGTAGAGTTTTGTTTTCTTCCTCACAAGTTTATACAAGAATTGAGGCAGACAAATTTTTATCTTTACTTTCAGAGCATTTGCCTTCAGGGTTTATAATTACAAGTCAGGAGCTTATTCTTTAGCTTTATGCAGTTGCTACATTTTCTTTTTTACTATTTAAATAATTGTTTTGGTCACAAATGCAGCTGATGGTAACAATCGTATTTGACAATCAAGATCAGAATCTGGATTGTTTTTCAGACATTTAACATTTCATAGATACAAAATAAATCCAAAACATATAAAACTGCACTGAGCACAAGCCAGCTGTCACTGCAAATGAAGGTGTTACTTGCCAAAGAGATGGCTGGCTCCTGACTGATTACTGATTACAAAAGACTGAGTAAAACTTTCAAATGTGCTCAGGCCTACTTTTTGAAGAGTCCCTCAACAAATAATCTGAAAGCTGCTTACGCATAATTACAATCTAGCTTTGGGGGAAAGAAAACATGACTTTGGGTTCTGAATAAGGCATTTAAATGTTTTACTCTTCAAGAAAATCACCTCGAATTGGTAACCATCTCACTTCCATGGCAGCATACATAAGGACAACACATGCATCTCCTCTGACAGTCAATTATAAGCACAACCACCAGCCATGAGAGACAAAGGCAGCCAAAAGGCCAGTTCCCCTGACTGTTACCAGTCTTACAGCATGGGCCTTTTTAAGACTGAGCTTTCGTTAAAACGAGGCAGCATAACAGCATGTGATAAACTTGAGGTGTGTAACCAACACAAAGTCACCCAAGCGGTGTGCTCAAGGCTCCTTCCAGAGCATTACAGTACTTTACATATAAAACATAAGTTAACTTCATCAAGACAGGAACGCGTGGGACCAAATATAATGTGACAGGTAAGGAGGTCATACTGAGCTTTGGTCTCCTGGAGGGCACTGAGATGCTAAAGAAACAAGTGCAGTAAACAATTTACAGAGCTTAGATCTTCGCTCTCCTCTGTCCTAACGTGCATACTTCATCAGTCATCATCCCCTTTAGTTCATGCTCTTAGTCTTGCAAAATCTTTCAGTACAGAATTAAAGGCAAGATCCTGATTGTCTTCCCTATTTATGTCAAAAGCCAAACTGATGTCAGAGGGACTGCAAGCATAAAGCCCAGTGTAACAGTAGTGGTAGTGCTTCTCAAGATGAAATTTGAAAATCAATCATAACATTATAGAGAATGTGCTGTAAGTGATTATGAAATTCATATTTTCTTCTCAGAAAGTATGCAGAAGGCAGTTATACATACCATTTGGCAATATTTCCCCAAAAGAATGTACTTCAGTAATTTAGTTGGGACCTTAGTGCAAGGAATATGGTGAAATTTTGGAACGGTTTGCTCATCCAGTTATCCTGTAGCACCCAGACAGACGTCTTCATATGCAGTTCCCACTTTATAGATTAGTTAAGACAAAGGTTTGCTGGTGCAAGTTATTTCTCTAAAACAATAAGGATGGAGCTAGTCAATGAAAAAATGAGTTTTCTTCTCCCAGTCTGGAAGCAGTATTCACCACACATTCATCATCAACTTAATAGAAAATGTCCTTTACACATATGGTACTTGTCAACTGAATTACGAACTGATGCTGTTCCACAATAATCTGAAATAAATTGCTCTGTTTCACTCTGCAGTGGATCAGGAGAAGAGTTGCTGGCACAATATGTTACTGTAAACTCCGGACCTGCCAGTTCTAAGGGCTAAATTTGTTTGAAAGGCAAAAATTTACAAAAAAAAAAAAAGGCACTATAAATCACTTTTGAAAAAAACCAAACTGTCCTGCAGTTACTCTTAGAATAGAGTAGAATCTGTAAAATATTTTAATCTATAAAAAGACACTTTCATTAAAAATGTTTAAATGTTACTAAGCTTTAAGGCACTCCAGCTGAAGAACCGACTAGATCACAACTACTGTTGGTGGCTCAGATCTCCTCTCTTTATCCACATAACTCCTCTTCTTCAGTCTTTGTCCTTTGTGAGTTCTGTAATTTCATCGACATCTTCTATATCTTGTGTCATTTTCTCATACTGTCTCTTGAAGAAGCCAAGCTGTGAGAAGTATTAAAATAACACCACATCACAGACCATCATTGATAGTTACATTTCTCAGCTAAGCTAAATAGTGTGATAGTAGAAATGAACATGTGTGCATGCACACACATGCAGTGTTTGATTTATAGATAATTCCAAACTCTAAAATGAAAGGAGCTGGGGCTTAAACTCCTGCCTGGTGCAACTAAATGCTGAAACAGCAGTGCTGAGTAGTGAGTTGTCTCCCTGGCAAGATATGGGCATCTCCATGATGTGCCAAGGACCACTTCAAGCATCAATGCCCTAGCACATAGAAAAACTTTTTTCTCCCTTTAATCTAGGTATCCTCTGTAAATGACTTTTTGCCCTTGCCATTTTCTGCTCTCTTTTTGTCTGCTCTACCTCCTTGCTTCTGATTTTGAGCCTTGCCCACTGGGATTATCATGGGAGTTCAGAGCCCAGCTGGGGAGTTATGGAAGGAGGCAGGCAGTGTCAAAAGGAAAAAAGGAAATGCCACAGCCTCTGTTTTGAACCACTGGAAACTCATTTATCTTGACACTGCCAATTTCTATGGGGACCCATTTCAAGATTATGATTTTTAAAACCCTTCTAAATGCCCCCATCAAGGGTGCAAAGCCAATGCAATATTATTCATACCACCAAGCTGCATGTGCAATTTTGTTCAGCGCCAGAGAAGAGAAATTCCAAAGAAAATAGCCCAAAGGTATTTATCTCTTTCTGCTTTTCTTTTTAAGAATATAAACACCTACTTACTTTCCACAAAACAGCAACCAATACTAACAGCAAGAGGAGTCCAGCCAATACACTGCCAATCACAACACCAACTGGTATCTCAGCTTTCTCATCTGGCTTCATTATTGTAACTGGGATCTAAAAGCAGAGAGATTGTGTGTTAGGGGTTAATGTTAACTGCATATAAAGCAGGATTTATAAACCAAATACTTCACTAATCAAGAATAGCTGGACTGCAGACATTCCAGGATCGATGACTGGAACACATCAGGTGATTAGAGCCCTTTCACTGGTGTCCACAGGTACCTGGTTGCACCACCACGGCACACAGCAGTGCCAGTTAAGGATTAGGGGCCCTCATCACTCTGGGCTGTACACAACAGGCAGAGAAGCAATCTCTTCCTCCCAGCTTTCTGCCTCCAGTAACAGGAGGTCTTTCAGAGTTGTTCCCATAGTGCATGGAGACACCATCACTAGGTAAACCAAACACTCTTACATGCAGGAAGGGAACAGTCTGGTGTAGAGCCCCATCTGGTCAAAACAGATTTCTGCTGCATCAGCTGGAGAAGAACTACTTCCAGCCAAGCATCTTCAGAGCTTGTTAGCTGTGGTGAGCAGCTGTAGGAGGCTATACTAATCATGGAGGCCAGACATCGTCATGCAGTCACTGCATCTGCTGACACTTCTCCTCTCCTGTTGGGCAGGTACCTCTGTCTCCTTTGCCTGCTTTTCCTACCTTCTGGGAAACCACTAACAACTTGTTAGGTCTTCTCATGTTAATCTGTGTTCTTTCTTATAATATGTGTGGATCAAACAGGAGTGTTTCTAGCACACCTATGCTTCCTGAACTAAAAGCAATACCAGAGAGCTCCCAGAACAGCCTATGGTGTCTGGAAGTTAGTTTTCAGGTCATACCCTATCTAGTTGGATTGGGTATGACCAACTACATAGTTACATATAACACAGTTGCTCAGGGAGACATTGCTGTAATATTTATGAACTGTCAGATCTTTGGATTTGATCTTGGAACAACGTGCATCTAGCATGAAGGTTTTTTCCTTCCTGAAACATGATAAAAGAAGTCATGTTGGTTTACTTTCTCAGGGTTGCTTGCTCAGTGCATTTGTCTGGTGTAATTTAATCCTAAACTTTCTGGGAAACTTACACTCAACTGACATCTCAGTGATTTAAGTAATTTCTGCTGGAAGGCTCCAGTGTTGTGCTAGGTGTGGCTATGTGTATTCATTTCACTGAGGCAGGATGGCTTTTTGTATTTTCTAACCAAACGGCCATAATGATGGTTATAGCAGGTTAACCTTCTGTCCTCCAGCTGGCAGTCCTTTCCAACTTGGAAAAAATCTGAAAGCTTTTACGCAAAGATACCTAAGCAGTTTCCCCACATGCTTTGCATCACAAAGCAATATTAATTCATCTGGCTACACAGCAGCACAGCTCATCCAACCTGAAGAGCCAATCTCATATGTAGGTGCAGTTTGTCTAGTCATGCTTTCTCCATTAGATCAACAGTGAAGTAGCACTGTTGGAGAGGTAAACTGCTGCCTAAGAACAAGTATCTTCCCTGAAGTCGAACTGTGTTTGGTAAGACACTATGTCTGGAGTTCACTTTATCTAGTGTTATACCTACAATATGGTTCCTTGGCTTCCAATGGAGAAGGATAGTCTCTTTTAGGGCCTAAACCACCCTACTTATTTTAAGGATAACCTTTAAGATGAGATGAATTACATCTCAGAAATACCTATTCTCTGGATTAGGGTTTATAGAAGTGCTAACTCCGATATGGATGACTAATATAGATATTAAGTTGGATGCTGTTGTCTAAAATAACAGGGTAAGTAGGAAAAAAAACTTTCCGCACTCTCCTATTCCCAAGAAGTGTGAAGGGCAAAGACGGTATCACTGCTGGCCTGACAAGAAGTATATGCAGTGCTGGGTATTGACTCCATCACTGAAGTGTCAAATCAAACTGTCTGCCCTAGGGAGAGTGTACCTCCACCAGCTGGCACATTTTTCAAGGTGTTTCACAGAGCACAAGGCTACCAAGTAAGGATCAGGCTGTAAACCTCACCAAAAGTCACTGTGTTTCTTGGGAACCCTGTGGTTAACTTCCAGGCGTTGTTCAGCCACTGCCTCAGAGCTGTAAAAGTCCCAGCTGCGGATGTTTCAATGGGTTGCTGAGGAATTACCTTTTATTTGTCAATTGACTTAATCAACAAACTAATAATTTAAATAATTAAATTCTGGTTCTCCTGAAATCACCAACAGAACTTCTGGTAATGTAAATTTGGAAGTATCATGCTCCCACTGTGGAAAAATACTTAGTAATACATGGTTTATGATCTTCCTAAAAAGCCTGTGCAATTAATTGGAATATTTGCATTGTGTATTAATGAGTTGAATCTCCTACCATAAATAATACTGTGCCACAAAGCTGAGGCACTCAGCACACTTTAAATATAGGCATGTAATTTTTCTGCAAAAACATGGCATTATTTCCAGAACAAATTCCCTTTGCTTCTTCAGGCTCTGGAGGTTTCCCTGAATACAAATGGGTCTATTTACAGGTTCTTCACAAGAAATGGAGTGATCCATGAGGCTTGTCCATCCAATTAGTGGGAAAAAAAAAAAAAAAAAAAAAAAAGAACTGGATTACGGTCCTGTTTCCACATTAAGATAGATCAATCAATAACCACTCTCGTACATATTTAACTGAATTTTCCATTGCCTGTGAATTGGCTATGCTATATATTCTCACAGATAACTTGACTCTCTTACTGACTTGTGTTTTGGTCTTCAATAGCCTTGGTTATTTCTATGAGTAAAACAGGCTGGTAAATCCTGTAAAAATAAATCTAAACTTAGTATTGCAAATGCAAGAGTGTTCTCTAGGTATCTTTTATTTCAACAGCACCACAGTGCTAATATATTCTTCAAGTGTTGTTTATGTTTGTATATAGCAGATGGAAACCTTGTGAGAAGGATTCCACATTAATAAAATGGTGGTCTGGAGACTTTGCTTGAGATTAGCTGTGTCCTTATTGTCCATATGCAGCTATTCCAAATGCAAAATATATTCCACATTCTTTTACAAATGAGATTAAGTATATTTGCTGGAGACCTGTGCCAAGCATCTGTCTATAAACATCAAACCAAATACACTTACAGAAGTAAGTTGATAAACCAGATTTGTGAAAATGTTTCTCTAGGCAACAATTAATTCCATTGCAGAAAGAAGTCCGATTTTTGATCTTTTCAAGAACAGGAAGCTAAATAAATTTCAGCAGTTTCTAAATGAGTTTAGCTGATAGTTCTCCAATCTAGTTGAGATCTACAGATTTTAACTAAGACTGGTTTATATAGCAGTTGGCTGAAAGGAAAACATTTTAGTAACTTAAAGGAGGTTGTATATAGCCAAAGAGATACATTAGTTCAACATAATCAAATGTCAGTTTGTAATTTACTATGTACTGCTAACAGACACTGAAAATTAAATATTATCACTGTAATACAGCAAAAGATAGAGAAGGTGAAAAAATATCTGTCACTTACAGTTAGGGTATTTTCTCCAATTACAAATAATTCAGGATTATGCGTATCAATTTTTGCCTCTGCAGAGAGCTGTAATGTCTGGAAAGTTAACTGAAAGAGAAGATTAAAAAAACTGTAAAGCTCTACTACAGGGCAAATTGATTACAGATACACAAAAATAATTATTTTGCTTTGAAATGAGGACTTCAGAACAAGAAAAATATCACAGTGTTAAGATTTTTTTTTTCTCTAAGCTAACATGTCTATGAAAATAAAAATGTATCAGTAATCCAGACTTAATTTTTATGTTCTTGCTTACTAGCAATCAAACTGGAGAACTGCCTTTTTTTTTCTTTAATATGCAGTTCAAGCAAAACAGAAGGAGTTGATTATGTATATATATATATAAATTTTAATAGTTATTTTAAAGCTGTCACTGCTGCTAGTGGGGAAGAGATGCGGGAAAAAAAATAACAGTGAGAAAGGGAGAATAGGTCAGCAACAAAAGACAGACGGGGATATATCTCTGGCCTTTGAAAGAAATGGAAACTGAATGTTCTTTCCCTTTTCCCCCCTCTCACCTCTACCCAATGCTTCTGTTTTTCCCCATTAATTTTTTCCTATCATTATCTGTTCCTCTCCACTGCTCAAATTCTGACATCACTCCCTAAGCTTAAACAAAGGAGATGACAAAAATCTTAAGCCAATTCTCATTAGAAAAGGAACTTTATGCCAGATCCCGCTTCCCCCTGTGCATGTGTGGGGAGGGGAGGAGCATGGCTGTGCAGACACTGCCAGCTCACTGCTGCTGTTCTCCCTGTGTGATGGGCACCGAGACCCCCATTTCCCACGGCCCTAGGTTTGTGGGAGCACAGCAGCACTTGTCAGCCGTACTAAATCCAATGCCTGCTCTGTCATTTTGCCTCCTCAGCAGGGCCAGGTACCGTGGGCTTGACACAGGGAACAAGAGCAACCGTGGGTCCACAGCAACCAACGCATATCAACTGAATTGACCATCCCTGAAGCATACAGTTATTGCACTGCTGCACTGTGGCCATCTGCATGAGTGGTTGGTCCTGCACTCCTGTTTAGAAACCCGCCTGAGCACTAATCAAAGCACCTTGTTAATTGCTAAGCTCATGTTTCTTTGCTTTGCTTAGCAGGTCCTGGCAAGCCTGCTATCGTCTTCTTGGACAATGACTGTTTGCCACTAAATAAGAAGGCTGATAATGTGCATTACTGAGTGCTTGCAAGATTATTTGCACTGAACACTGACCATCAAATAGAAATAACAAAATAGGAGATGAGAGGAAAAAACTGTGACATGTGGTCTTTCCTTCCCATTGCCCAGTGGTAAACAAATTATTTCCACTCACTTTCCTGCGAGGGTAACAACCTTTTGTTCAAGTCTCTACCTTCTGCATACCTGACAGCATTAACAAGTGGTCTTGACCCAACTGATTTGAAAAACACAAACTTTAAAGACAGACAGATGCTTTCCTTCACACACTTGCCTAAGTATGTTACATTATCAACCTGACCTTTTCCTTTTAAGAACTGAATGCTAAAGCTGACAACAGCCTGCTGTTAAATGTCAATACCTGCCATAAGACTCGCCAGGCAAACTAAGGACACTGCGTCATGTTCCTCATGCTCTAGGCAAACCCAGGACTCCAAGACAGTTTGGTTGGTTGCCTAGCTAAAAAGCAAACATGGTCTCATTTTAAAAGTCCGGTAATCCATGATGAGTTATATCCTGGAGGATGCATGCTGATTTAAAATGGGAAAGTCAAGATATTATTGATGGATATTTTTAAGCATCCTGTAGGTCTTTAAGCAAGGACTGTTTCCTTGACATTAACTCTAATAAAAACAAAAAATTAACTGAAAAAAATGTCCACACCTTCTCTAACAAATATAACTGGCAGCACTACCAGGCTTTTGATATTTTGATGTGACTTAAAAAGATCACTATGTAGGCTGTGATGTTCAAAAGCTAAAAGCAACATTATTTTCCAGGCTACGATGCTATTGTACTTTGCTGTCCTATGTTGAGTTTTCTGGAAAATGTAGTTCCCCTTGAATGAATTTAACAGATGCAGAAAATGTTTTTTTCAGCTGTGAAGATTGCATTATCACAGCATTTTCTTAGATTTTGTGCTAGACTGAAGCTTATCAACTCCATTATGCAGCCTCACTACTTACTTTACTTTTAGATTCAAGTTTTCAGTCTGGAAAAACACACAGAACAGTGTAAAGGAAGGTCTTTCTAGATTGGAAGGTCTCTTTACTGAACTTTGAAAAATATCAGGAGCTGGGAAATATTTGAGTATTGGATCCTTCATGAAGATGCAGCTGATACTCACAGCAGCAAAGGTTCCGTTCCAGATTCGGGTGGACACGTTCACAAAATACTCTCCCTTCAGCATAATGTCTTCCAGTTTGCATGTGATGGTACTGCACTTCACATTCTTACAGTTCTTCCAGGGGAAACAGCAAGGAGAGGCAACAGCATGCATTAAAATACACTTTAACAAACGTTCTTTTTTGCCCTTGCCTTTGCCATTCTGCACATACAAATTAAATGCTTGCAGGCTGTAAAGAACATGCACCTTTTCTTCTGTCTAAGGCAGGTACAGTAAGCGTGAGAACATCCACAGGCTGCACTCCTGCACTGTGAATGAGGAATGCCACCCCCACCACAGCTGTCCACACAGTACAGCAGTTGGCTTCTAAGGATCAGCTCTGTGTCCCTGTCCTGTGTACTGCAGCCCCGAGTCTTACTCACCAGTTCTTTGGAAGCTCTGAAGTTCTCTTTTGTGAAAGATGCAGAATAAGGTCTTTTACCTATTTGCAGTGGATTTATCTGAGCTTGACAAGTAACTCCTCTGGCCTAGGAAAGATGGCAGGAATTAAACTGGATGACATCATATGTAGGAGTTTATACTCATCATAATAATATATATTTCTGGGATGAGATGATGGCTGTGAAAGGCTAGATTGTGAGTTGTATAACACTGGATAATTTAGGAAACTATAAGAGACTGTACGTTGTTTTGGTCAGAATTAAACTGCCCTTATGGGAATTCTTTTCCCCCTAGATTGACCTGAAGAATTTGTCCCATTCTAAAAATTCCATTTTTACTATAAGCTTCCAAGAAACTTGGAGAAGGACCTAGCTGAAGATTTCCAGAGTCCTATGAAAAATCAGCTGTGGACTATAAAGATAATCCGCATCTGCCAAGTTATAGAGTAGTGTACTGCTCACATCATGGTCCTCCCCCTTCCCTTTATAAGGAAGGGGCAAGGAGAAAGGGCATAGATTCTCTGAATCTCAGCCTCACCATGAGAGAAATAATTGATGTTTATGGTACTGATTAAACCCCAAAACATAGCAGTTCATGTAATTCAGTTCTTCACCTGATCTGTGGTGACTGCAGTTATGTACATTAGTGGATTGTCCTTGCTAGTCAGTTCTGGAAGATAGATTTTTACAGATGCCATCTTTACTGGAATACTTCCTGTTGTTATCTGCAAAGCAAACAATTGATTCAGGTAGCTATACTTACATATGCATAAATTATTTGATAGAGCAAGAAAATCAGAAATAATGGATGAGTATGGAAGAACTGGATTCCTTTTGCATCAGTGTTTTTTGCACTAAGATGCTACAGTAGTAATTACATTATGCCAATAGTAAGCAGAAAGTGTACTGTATAGCTTCAGGTCCCAGTCTTGTTTCCTTAGCAAAGCTTGTATTAACTGCGTGAAATATGTTTTGAAAAGCAAAGATTCTGCCACAACACATAGGCCCGTTACTTAATCTTTTACGGTAGCAGTTACACAAATGTAAATGGAACATAACTTAAGTTTCTTCCACATTGCATATTTGGATCTAAGTTTTTCTGAGTTATGTAATAAATGCTGTGATCTAGCTAGTTCTTGCATCTGGTTTGAGCACTTAACCCTTGCCAAACTTCAAGTTTCAAAGTCCAAGCCTGAAAAGGCTTGTTTTCCTTTATCAAGTTGGCAGAAGACAAACACACCCTGTGAAAAAGCAGTCTAAGTTGGCCTAAAGTTAAGCATTAACCATCTTCTAAATATGTAAACAGTGCAGGACCAATCCCTCCCCCATTCTGCTTGTGCAGTAAGTGCAAATTTCATCCTTAATCTCATAAAGACTGTAAACATTTTTCCCCCGGCTATTTGCAATGATTTCTTTTTTCCTTACCTGACTGAGTCAAAAGTATCAAAATCAGATAGTGAAATCAAGAATGTTTTTTCAACTATGTTTTGGGCTACAGGAGGAGCTAAGGCAGCTTCTCGAACCAGAACCAGTTAAGATTTACTAACCTTAACTGAGAAGTTGAACGTGGGGCCAATATCTTCAAAATTATTCACAGTTGAAGGAATGTAATGACCAGAGTATACTTCATAGAAGTTGATGTTGGCAAGCCTAGTTAACAACCATAAAACAATACATTTCAATTTGGCAGCTGCTTTGAAAACATACGTTACTGGATGTGCCTTTGTGAAACAGGTCAGAAGTACAGTCAGAGGTAAAACCAGTCACCTGTACTGGTGTTTGAATGTTATGAAGTTGGTTAACAAAATACACGGTGTACTGAAGCCCGAAGCTGGAGTGAGCATGTGAATGTAAGACAGGAGTGTTGCAAGAAACACAGGCTCCGCTCAGCCTCCTGCACCCCGTGGTGTTTTGGTGCCATGCTGCAAGCTCCTCTCCCAGGCACAAACTGCAACTTTCAGCCTTGCAGTGGCCTCCCTCCTCAGAAAGGGCCTCCCGACAGTCCTCTTCGGTATATCTATAACAGCAAATACTAACAGACTCTGAGGGAGATCCTGGGCCCTAACACCATAGACCACAAGCAGGCTTGTTTCCACACTGCCTGGGTGTGGAAACACACACAGCACCCTGGTTGTGGCCATGGTACGTATCATGTAGTCCTCGGTTGCCTCTAGGCCACTTTATTTAGTATTTAGGGGTTTCAAAATTCACAATTTATAAAGTAACCTGAGGGTGGGTGCAACCTATCAGAGTATGAAATTACGGGTGTGTGATGGAAGGATGTGGTGTGAGGGTCCACGGATGCTGGAGGGGCTCAGCCAGCTGGGACCATGCTCAAAGACAATAAAAGCATCCCTGTGTAGTGCATCACATCTATGTGCTACCTGTGAGCAGCTCCTCTGCTGAACATCCCAGAGCTGTGTCTGTTCTTCATCATTAGCTTTCATTAGGAGGCTAATTTGAGCAGACAAAAAGCAAGCTGGGGAGTGAGTTAATAAGGAGCAGGGGCTATCATGATTCCTACATCAGCTCTTCTGTAGCACAAGGTGCAAATCCATCCTCTCTACCAGTGCCGCTCTCCCTGTTTAATCTGGGTAACATCTGTGCATAAAATCCCAAATTATCACATGTGCAGTCTTCACAGAGGTGCTTCCTCATCAGTTGTGCTCCTCCATACTGCATCGTGGTTCCTTTTAAATCCTCTATACTTCCTCCCATGGGCTCTTCCCTTGGAGGGCCTCCTCACAGAGGCTCCTAGGAAAACCCATTTGATGGATTTTCTGCTTCCTTTTTGCTCAAATCTCCACTCTTCTAGGATGCACAGTATCAGCTTCCTTGTCCTTGCAGGAGTCACTGGTACAATTAATTCCTACCTCTTCCCCTGGAAGCTCAGATTAGGAGATTTTCCCTAGAAAGGCTTCACTTCAGCAG
>NW_010305420.1:0-1522 GCF_000700745.2 Antrostomus carolinensis | reverse complement strand
CAGGAAAACACTTTTTTCTCAACCCTTGTATTTTAAGAGGTTGCTCCTCAGCTATATTGCCTGCCCTAAGAAGGAACTCTCTCCAGATAGATACTCCCTAAGTGGAGAAGTGTAAAAATAAGCTAACTCCAAGGGAAGCATTTAAAATTGTACCTTGGCTTAATGCATATTTCCTTTAGTTCTTTTAAAATGATTCGTCTCCAAACTAATCCTTCTCTGGCAGAAGGGATTCCTTCATGTCCTGACTTGCTTATGAAATTGCATGTTCTCATACTCAGGAGATGCACCTAAATTCAACCCCCTGTTTTTCCTTGAGTAACTCTTTTATAGACTCCATGCTTGGCATTTTCTGAAGCACTGAATTTCTGTTCATATTTCTCAGCTAATTAAGTTTGCTGATTCAAGTCTGCACCATCTCAATTTCCTAAGGGGCTGCATAAGTTGCTGTACTAGCTCCCTAGTCTGATGTTCCTGCAGTCTCTGTGCTGCTGCTAAGTTTAGTATCAAGCACTCTGCTTCTGCTGAACTCATGCAACTTTCTAAGGGAGCTGAAATAACTTGCACTGCTGACTCAAATGCTTCTCTGCAATTAAAATAATCTGTAAAAGTCTGCATGACTCCAGAACTGGTGCATCCAGCCATGGTGAATGCAGGGCCTCCAAATATTCTGAAATTGCTGCTGCAAAGCAGGTTTTTAAACTAATCATCTGTACTGTAGTCCCTATTCCAGCTCAGATCATTCTACACAGCCAACATTTATTGTAGATATGGTGATCTTTGAATATTAATTTCCTTAATTCATTGTTGTGCATTTTTAAGCATCTTCCTTTTTTAAAAATTTCTGTTATTCTTTGAATAATTACTATTTAATTTCTATCAGTGTATGTTTACAAATTTTAGAATGCTTCAGGATGCTAAAGCATTTTTTCCACCAAAAATTGTTGACCAAGTGCATCAAATGTAACTACATGTAGTTTATCCTCGAAATTCAGTAACTGGGAAAGATAAATAAATCCTTTCTTTGATGAAAAGTAAAATATCCTATCTTGATCCAAGAGTCAAGCCAGTGTATTTTTGTTTCAGCTTTAATTTAAGTTAAACTGTAACAGAATTAATTCTTGTTTGGAACAGTAACAGATTCATTATTGTTTCAGCACATCCTAAATCATCAGGGGTTTCCAGGGCTCAAGATAAGAAGTTTCAAGGGTATGATATGAAGATCAGTCTTAAAGGGATGTTTGTCTGATTCACTCCCCCTGCCTGCCCAGCTGTCTCTCCTTACAAACTGCCCTTCCCAGGGAAAGGATCCCTCTTGCAACCGCCCTGACCTGCCTTCCATGGGGATGGAGGGGGTGGACACCAGGGGGGAAGGGGTAGGTGTGAGCGGAGTCTCTGGGCAGGCGTGTGAGAAAGCAGGGTCTGCTACTCCTGATGCCCGCGCAGCTCTAGCAAGGGGGAATCTGCCATGTGCCACCTTAGGTTTGAGTTGAAATAATTATCTCAAACTGCTAACAAGAGTTTA
>NW_010305419.1:0-2876 GCF_000700745.2 Antrostomus carolinensis | reverse complement strand
TATAAAACCATTTTTAAATGTAGTAAAATATTGCGTAGAGCTAGATTAATTCAGCTTCCTGGGAACAAAAAGGGTATAGTTGAGAGCACTGATTATTCTCACTCTCATGCAAGCCACTTGGTTTGTAGTGCCCATACGCTTCCTTAAAGACCACAACTGAGAAATGCTTTTTGGTTGCAGCTCTGAAACTAATTTTGAATCCTTATCAGGGCTAGCAGGAAACCAGCACTACATCTCCCTCCAATCCCCATGCTCAAAAACCTACATTTTAACCTCAATGTCTAGAACTGTGCGTCTGTCAGTGCAACATCCTGTGCTGCTTCTTCTATAGGATCTCCAAAGGGGTTTCTGTCAAGAAGTACTTCTCCACAGAAGCCTTTTTGTATATTAGATCAGATTGTCTTTAAAGCATCAGTAAGTTTTACAAACCACTGACATAAGCACAAATGTGTTTTTAAAATGCTCCTTTTGAGGATTTTTAAACCAAAAACTTGGGATGCACAAGACTGAGCTTCAGTTAATGGATGGGTTAGAAATACAGGCAAAGCTGGTTGACGCAGGGTGGGATTCAGCTCCAGTTTAGGACATCTACACTTACGTACACAAGTGGACTGTGCACCTACGCTCCCACCACTGTCATCAGAAACCTGGGCTCAATAACCAGCAGAGCACACAGACCAGCCATTATCAGCAGGGTTAAGACTGAACTTGCCTAAATTCAGGTATCCCACATTTTCAAGATGCCCCAGCATATCCCCCCAGCTGTCAGCTGCTGCTCCCAGAGCAAGGCCTCAGGCAGCTCCTGGGTCACAACCAGAGCTCTGCACAGACAACTCAAATACCTGACAGCAGGTGACACAGCACTGGATGCTTATTGTCTAGCCAACTCCATCTCCCACTTGGTGCTTCCTTTGGGGTAAAATGAACTCATTTATAGGGCAACTAGCCTCTGTTCTGAAGAGATATCCTGACCACAACTGACAGCTTACATGAGATGCTTACATTCCACCATGTGAAAGGAAAATCCCATTCTTACTAAGTTTTTCAGAAAAATAAATCAGTATTTAATCAACAACTTTTACCAAGGAACTTGCCATTGACAGACAAGCTTAATCATAACTACATTCCTAAAATTAAAATACCCCCTACTATCCTGCTATATTTAGTTCTTTCCAGGAGACCCCCAAAAGTACACTACGATAGTGCTGATTTCACATGTGGAAAGGCAAGACAGAGAAAGAGTTTGTCCAGCATGAGCTACACCATCATCTGGTGCTACAAATTCAGCAGCAAAACCCAGAACAGATATCCCTCCATCATTACTCTTGGAACCAGTAACATTTCAAGGCACCTTTCCAAAGCAATTACTTAAGCTTTACCGCAACAAAACCAAGGTGTGGGTTCGTCTCAACACTTCTAAGTTTGGGTAGTAGGCTTATTTTTGGTCTTGTCTCTGAATGAAAATCACTTGCTGTCTTGAAGATGAAGTTCATTCTTGAGCACAGCTGTACATAAAGTGCTGTAAAATATTGGAAACTAAACAGTCTTAATTCAACATTATGCATTCTGTTCAGAGGGACATGCTGGGTTGGTAATGCTGAAGGCATTTTGAGTTCACCTCTGAATAAGCATATTTTGGCACTGCTCCCATTCACGGTGTGAAATTAAAAGATTACTATTTTGAAAGTACTTAAGTTAGCATGGTACACAATTTGTCTGATGCAGATAAGGAAGTAGGCACTTAAAATGTAAGTCTCTGCTTTCCTCCAGATTTTCCTAATGCTTCACGAATGAGAGAAGGACGGGGAGCACTATCAGACTCCCAGCTGAAGCATTTCATAGGCACTGAAGAGCTGTTACCTGCTGCCCATGCTTCCAGAATATTTTCATGAAGATTAAAAAACCCTGTTTCTTCATCTATTCCAGTTATGGAGACTACAGAAGTTACAGTAAGTCCTTCTACATCTTCAGTAGCAAGGTTTTTTAAATTAAAAACCTATGTGTACTACAGAGAATATTCTTCCTTTCCCTTCAGGGAAGAGAATGGGCAGTGCAGCATTCTTTTAGTGTCAGCCCCCAGCAAAATATTCCGCTATTTGTTTACTTTCAGAGTATTTCCTCCCCCTCTACTCTGCCCTGGTGAGGCCGCATCTGGAATATTGTGTCCAGTTCTGGGCCCCACAGTTCAGGAAGGACAGAGAACTGCTTGAGAGAGTCCAGCACAGAGCCACCAAGATGATTAAGGGAGTGGAGCATCTCCCTTATGAGGAAAGGCTGAGGGAGCTGGGTCTCTTTAGCTTGGAGAAGAGGAGGCTGAGGGGAGACCTCATTAATGTTTATAAATATGTTAAGGGCGAATGTCACGAGGATGGAGCCAGGCTCTTCTCAGTGATGCCCAACGATAGGACAAGGGGTAATGGGTGTAAGCTGGAACACAGGAGGTTCTGCTTAAACTTGAGAAGAAACTTCTTTACAGTGAGGGTGACAGAGCCCTGGAACAGGCTGCCCAGGGAGGTTGTGGAGTCTCCTTCTCTGGAGACATTCAGAACCCGCCTGGACGCCTTCCTGTGTAATTTTGTTTAGGTTCCTGCTTTGGCAGGGGAATTGGACTGGATGATCTTTTGAGGTCCCTTCCAATCCCCAACATTCTGTGATTCTGTGATTCAGCCAGACTCTCCCCCCAGACCCCAAATCCAAAGCTGAAAGGGGAACACAGTGCTCTGTATTAGAGTCACTAGGTGTCATAACCCAACCTCTACCTGTATTTAATTTCAGATTTCCCTGTATTTGTATTGATTGTTGTACAACAGTTACTAGGACACGTGCATCTAAAGGAAGCAGCTAAAGTATCTTACATCAGGAATGGGCAATGCTAT
>NW_010305418.1:310-927 GCF_000700745.2 Antrostomus carolinensis | reverse complement strand
TATAAAGGAGGGAAATACTAATAATGTAAAGTTGGGAAAAAAATAGAGATTCATCTGACAGGGTATTAATGGTTTCTCTATCAAGGATCTCTGTAGCTCAAATGGGGACACTTCCATGTAGTTTGTCACCACGTGTGTGCTTGTAAGAGGAATACACAGGGCTGAAAATACACCACTTCTCAGCTGAGGAGGTGTCAGGAGCACCTTTCTCTATCTCACTGTACTTCACAGCTTTTCAAGGCCTCAAAGGGAAGTTCAGAAATAATTAAGGAGTTAGCAGCATTCAACCCACTGCCACGTGAGAGAAATTTTTGCCTTATTCTGTAGTTTAAATGTCAACTTTTTGATTGAAGTGTTTCCAAACAGGTGTTTATCTGCTGGATTTCAGGTTTACTGGCCATCTGGAAGGCGTGGTGGGTGAAGGTGGTTTTGATTGTCAAAGGTGGAGCCAGGTTTAGTTACCATTTACTCAGTTAGTTTTTTTTTTCCTTTAAATTCTGTCTCATAATCTTGTAATCATCCATTTGTAAGGGGTAAAAATGGGAATGTGGACAAACAGTTTTGATGTGGCAAAGCTCTAAGCTGTCTGTTGGCGTTGTCAGCAGCTCAGCCATCCC
>NW_010305418.1:0-257 GCF_000700745.2 Antrostomus carolinensis | reverse complement strand
CTCAGGAGCTTTGTCATATTTTTTCTTACTATGTAGAAGCAGTTAAGAAAAATTCATAAAGCTGTTGAGAACCAAAGGTACAATTTCTCTCACGACAGTCACTTAGTTCAGTATAGGGAAGGGATAAAACCTGGCTTAAAAAATATAGATGAGAAGGCAGCTGCATACTTAACCTGAATTATCACTGCAGTTAATCACTACTGATAATTCAGGTCATTTTTATATACAATATAAAAATATAAATATAAAAATATTTA
>NW_010305417.1:740-983 GCF_000700745.2 Antrostomus carolinensis | reverse complement strand
AAAAAAAAAAGAAAAGAAAAAGGAAGGCTTAGATTCGTCGCACATGAAAACGATCGAACGCAGCGTCTGGATTCAAACATATTGTCTAATTTGCCTTGTCATTCCAGCTGACAGAAGGGACGTGGTAGGATGTGCTCGCAGTTTCTTAATTATTTTGCTTTTAAAAGTAGGAATAAGTACGATTTACAAGTTGAAGGTCAGTTTGCTAACTTCTGAGACCGAGAAAAGGAGAGCACAGAAGTA
>NW_010305417.1:360-683 GCF_000700745.2 Antrostomus carolinensis | reverse complement strand
ATCTTTTACATTGACTTGTTTTACTTTCTTACTTTAAATGTATTATTTAATTTAGCAGTTTCTAATTGAGGCTTGCTCCTTCAACATTTCAAGATGTAAACCTGAGGCGACAAAAAAGCTCGAGATTGGCTTTTCCCAAAATAAGTACACACGTTGAGTCACCCGTCTTATTTATACTCAACAGTGTTGAACCCCCTCGTATTGTTTATTACAGAAAACAGGAGGACACCGCCGAGGGGAGGAAATGCTGCTTTTCGTACCACAACAAAGCGTGAGACACTGCAACCAGCACCACAGCCTTAAACACAGACAAAACAAAGTCA
>NW_010305417.1:0-257 GCF_000700745.2 Antrostomus carolinensis | reverse complement strand
ATAGCCCTCCACTTTTCCCACTGTGATCCATTAGTCTCTTGGTTCAAAAAACTTTCTCAGCCCCGCTGACTCCCTTTTCTATAAACTTTGTTCCCATCTTCCAGCCCAACAGTAAATCCTCACAGCTATTTTGGAAACGAAATGTGTCACTTCCTCAAGAAAATCTCGAAAATCCCCCAACAACATTAAGAAGGACCAATTCTTCATAGCCTTTAGGTCCTTCTCCTGCAACAAGACAGAAGAACCTTGCCTCCACC